>NC_135180.1:8642293-8942293 GCF_041146795.1 Maylandia zebra
GGTAGACAGAATGGGTGTGTGGGTGTAATTGAATGTGTCTAAATACCTTTGATAACATCTTAAAGGTGTGTTTGGGTAAGAAGCATACATTTATGGACTTAACTGTCTGAAACCAGATATGACTGGCTAACAGTCCTACATTAGACAGGCACTGGATTTATCATAACATCCCAGGTTTTGAGCTATTAAATATAAGTCACAAGCACAGAAACATTTTCTGTATATTGACTATCTTAAAGCCATTTTTGTGCTAGCTAGCTGATGAAACGGCCTGCTCCAAATTTTCCTTATTTTAAAAATAATTTGACCTCCCTCATCATGTTTTCGTTGAATCTGTTAGTTCACACAAAATAATACTGAGAGGAACAGAAATACCAGACAAAGGGGAGTGAAACTAGCACAAGTGTAGTTGTCTGAGTTTGATTCTAGTGTGATTCATTTGTTTCATTTCAACCTTTAGATCATAACATTGTTAGATCATTTTCCTGTTCCACACCTCCTCTTTCAGAGTTAGGAGGCTTTAGGGTTAGACTATGGCATTTGCAACGACTGGGGAAAGGAGTGCACTATGTCAAAAGATGTCCTCACACAGATATCCCTGCAAGTGTATATGTGTGTGTGCTGTGCCCTGGTGAAGAATCTCAGCATGCACTTGGACCATTTTAGTACCCCCCCCCCCCCCCAAACCTCCACATACTTTGACGCTCCGCTGTCAAACAGTGGCTCAAAGCTTTGATCAGCTCCTCTTCGCATATGTTTCCTCCGACGCTCACACCCAGAGCCTCCAAGCCCCCATACTCCACCGGGGGTTGATAATTGGCCTGCCTCCTCCTCCAGTAATCCAGGATCATCAGACAGTGAACAACGTGCTCAACGTGCGGTTCCCCCACCTAGGTTATTAGCTGTAACCTAATGGTTGTGAAATATGACATGTTATTTACTTTTACGAGTAGAAACAGGTGCAAGTATCTTTATGGCTCTGCGTAAGTATACCTACACTATAATCATTCCAGTCGAAAATATCTTTATAGAAGTCTTGTGTTATATTTGTTTATAATTTCCGCTGCCCTTTCGGCCAGATCACTCGTTAAAAAAAGGCATTTTAATGTCAACGAGACTTTTTAGCAGTATAAATAAAGGATATATAAACATCACTTTGCCAAAAATGGATTTCAGCTGATTGTGGCTCAGAATGACTTGTTGTTGGTGTGATGACAGATATGTTTGACAGATTATGCGCCAGCAAGTCATTTATAGCTGTTTAAATGGGGGAAATCTTTTTTTTTTTTTTTTTGGCAAATACCGGAAATCACTTTCTGGCACAACACCCGACTCTTACTGCATGCGATTATAGGAGGGATGAGGGGAGTTGCCCCTTTGTGAGGACCTCCGACGGTGCGTCTGGGTGACTGGTCCAGACAGGATCTAACACGCATTTGTTAACACGGTCATTGTGACAGAGGTGAGAGCGAAGACACTTTCGGAGAGGTGCGACTGCTTTACGCGCGCGCATGCACGCACTGTATGAATCAATGAAAGTTTAAGTGAAGGACATACTTTTCCTTTTGAATGCACTGGGCTACTTATTCAAGTGTTTGGGTTGCTGTTGTTTTCAGAAACGGTTTGCTTTATCAGTATTTTCAGACACAAACACGTTGACCCAGTTTCTCTCTTCTATTCCAAAGCTGGAGTCACGTCAGACAAAGAAGTTTTCAGTTATTTTATTTAGAAAAATTCAGACATTTTATTCGCAAGACATTTCTAAACAGCTTTACAACATAAAATGGTCATTCTTAAAGGAACTACTGGTCCGATAAACTAAAGGAACCTCTGAAATGCAATAGAAATATTTATATTAATTGGGGCATCGCCCGACTTCTCAGTTTCTAGAAAGAGCTTTTCTCCTTGTACAAATCCTATTTACACTGAAGTATAGACCAAACAAGAGGGAGAGTCCTGCACTGTTGCCTTTTCTGTGCTTTGTTGGGTGTTGAGAGGGATTGCTTTTTGTTTCTCCAGGTGTAAAGACAAGTCACAAGAGGACTCAAAGCCAGGGTGTTACTACTGAAAAGAACAGGGGGGCTATTTTTCTGAGCCTCCAGCTGAAAGCGTAGCAGAGTGTAGCAGATCCCTCTGATGGCATAAAGGAGAATCCACTTTTAATTTGAAATATATATAAATGTCCAAAGTACTCCAGGAAGGACTTCTGATGAAATGTTCTCTTACATTTTCTGATTCCAAACATTTCCCAGAATTGGGGGAAATCTCTGTAAACTTGTATTCAGTAGTGACTGTGAAGAAAATCCATCTGCACGCCGGTATTCAGAATCACTGCAGAGTGATCAGCTGAGGCTTTTGTTGGTGCCTAAATTGGTCTCAAGAGAACAGACTTTAATTATTGGACATCAGTGCCATGAGTTCAGGAGGCCTAAGAAAAAAAATCCATGCATGTAGTCAGCCTTCTTAACCGGTCTTATAGGAGGCCAAAACTGGTACAGCCACAAAATCCTCTTGTATTGTAGGGTGGAATTTTCTCTTTCAGTGGGACGTGCTGTGTCACACCATAAAAATGAAAGCCCATAATCCCCCTTTCAACACATCCCAACTGTATTCCATCCAAACTCCCACCACTACTCTACCAAGGTCTCCACATAGACCAGGGGTAGGTCATGGTGGGCATACTGGGAGGCTCCCTGTTCTCCATGCCCTCTGTAGAGCTCTGGTTGTGATCACTGTCAGTCTCATCCAGGTCAGAGCACAAGTCTTCACTGGACATGGAGGAAGGGGCTGGGGAGAGGGCAGAAGATGACCCGCAGGAGAAACTCCGTTCACCAGGAGAAGTGAGAGAAGCGCAGAGTGCCTCGCTGCCTCCATGCCAAGTGCTGCTGCTGCTGCCCTCAGAAGTGTCCGTGATTAGATCCGTCAGCATGTCCTGCAGGTGGTCCTCATTCAGGGGCATGCACTCCAGGAGATGGTTGAGGAGCTCAGCCGCCACCGTCGCATCTATCCCAGGACAGCTGGACACAAACATGTGGACCTCGTGCATGCACTGGATGTAACCAGCTGCAAACCGCTCGTTGGCTTCTCGGTTTAGTGTCTCTGCCTCTGTGAGAGGAGAGACACGACTGCTCAGCATCCAAAGCATTGATAATACAAGACTGAAGAACTCCTACTTTATTGACTGCAGACACGTGACAGCTAAATGTTTCTCCTTCACTACACTACAATTACTTAACAGCTAAAAATGTTACTTTTCAGCCTTTTATGTGATAAAATATCACTTCCTCTTATAAGATAATTGCAAATTGCTCTAGCTCTACATATAAGCATGTTGATACAAACCTCCGATGGTGACCATTCTGCGGAAAAAGTGTTTTTTTCTTGTAAAATACTGTATAAGATATTTAGATGAGAGTTAATGGTATAAAACACACGGAAATTGTAATTTAAAAGACCCCACTGAGCTCTTGTTTGCTCATCACTGTTTATATTTTTAAATCAAGCATTTCCTGACTCTTCACATGCTCTTTTATTAGAGCAGGGTGAAAATGTACCCCTGTCTTGCAATAATAATGAGAGTAATTCTATCGATAATGCAATACTCAAGCGTTTTATTATTTGGCACTCTGAGCGCTCAACAAAACAGATCTTTACTCTTTTATAGTTACACGGGCTGGATAAATTTGGGCACACCTTGTTTCCGGTTCTTCAGTATGTCCTCCACCTTTTTCACGGTCAGCTCCAGCACCTCTGCGTTCTCCATCTTGGAATGAAACTGAGGAAAGAAACCAGATGAGCACCACCAAGGCCACAGTTTACGCCTTCATTGTGGCGCAGAGCAAAAGTGAAACTCCAGTGCAGGAGCTGTGTGCGCTCCGTACTCACGTCTGTGTCTGCCAGCAAAGTCCGCAGCTCCTGCAAACTCTCGTTGATGCGAGCTCGCCTCTTCTTCTCCACCAGAGGTTTCCTAGTCTGCGGGAGCACAGAAAGAAAACACTTCAGTGACATGAGGAAAGAAGCACCATTCAAAGTCATAAGCGTCCACCTGTCCGCGGTTGGTGCGCAAAGGCAACCCAGCGTCATTCTTCTCTCACTAAAGCATGTAACTAACTTTGAATCATTGAGGGGTTCCTCTCAAACTAACCATCCCTGCCTCATAACTGTGCACACGCAGCGTTAAAGCGGCGTGACAAGTGCGTCACTGCCAAGTGTCTCTGGACAGTGCCTCCACCGGTCCCCCACCTTTCTATCCGCTTTCTGTATCCCGCAGTAGGACTCATCTTCATCTTTCACATCAAGTCCGAGGCCGTTTGGCCGAGCCGAGGGGGCCATGTTGGTTGGATCGCCGTTACTGTGGCTTCTCCCACCGCTGCTCGTACCTCCTGAGTGGTCCTCGAGGGGCAGCTGGCAAACGGAACCGGTTAGAGGCAGAAAAAAAATCGACAAACTCGTAGGCGAGGCGAGGCGCCCTCTGTTTATTGTGTAATCCTAGTCAGACGTGCTGCTGGCGCTGAGTGGCTGTTGTTAGTATTTATAGGGGCTTATTAACATGTGAATAGGGGCTGTGCTGCTCTCGCTGGGGAACAACAGAGCGCACACGGTCGGAGCCAATGAGCGCTCTCCCCCTTTGTCTGCGGTCAGCCCAGGTCTGCGCCCCGAGGAGCTGGACTGGCTTTAATCAGACAATTTTTTGGGTTAGGGGAACGAACGTTCGTTTTTTGTCCCCCTTTCAGTTAGTTTCAGTGAACTGCTCGCACTTATAATTCATCTGCACAAAACGAATCAGCACAGAGACACAGAGTACAGTGTTAGAATAGTGCTGTTTGTTTTTATTTTCGTTTTTGTTTGACTGTTCATATGTTAGAAGAAGCCTCAAATATATGTTTAACTCAAGACAAAAATGAAATTCTTCAGGCTGTCAAATATAAACCAGTCAGTTACTTATTCAAACCAGCCCAACCAAAATGATTGCAGCACGACGCTGCACCTACACCACATCGAGGCATTTAAACCCTGCCCCCGTCTCTTTTCTGCCCGACCTCTTTTCCTCTTTGCTGGCTTCTGTGTCCGAGCCTCAGCAGATTTACCCGTCTGTTTGGCGGATGTAACGCGATGCCTTCAGTTGGCAGCTGCTGCTGCTGGCGGCCCCTCGGCCAAAACTAAATCAGTTCGGGGAATTAAGGGCCCTTCTCCAAAGAAAGCGACAGGTGTTGGCCTGCGCCTCGTTTGTTCTCCCCGTTGTTGTTGTGACTTCTGATTTGTGCGCAACTGCATTCTCACATTGGCTGCTGTGCAACGTGGACGACTTTTTTTTCTCTCTCTTTTTTATGTGTGTTCAAACACACTGCAATATACACATTTGCACAACTGTGAATAAGTCAAAAGCTGTTCTCATAATACCAATTTTGATGATTTAATTCGCCTGGAATTCGTTGGGGTGCTTTGCTGGTGAGCGTGCATATGGCGCATTGAGAGAATCCTCTGGCCTGGTTATTACATGTTTTGTTTACGTCATTTTTATTCAGATCACCCTCACAGCAGAGCAGAGTGGCTGGGTCAGCGTGCATCTGTGAAAGCTTCCAGGTAAATGCAGGGCTGCGTGCTAAGTTCGTGTTTTACGCGCTGTTTCCATAATTGCGCAGCAGCATTTCCGCTAAGACTGAAGCCCCGTGCCCCGAATGAATGAAGCCCTTCAGACCTTTGAAGTGAAGGGGTTTTTTTTGGCACCTCGCCACCCCCAGATCTCTTGTTCCAGAGAGCTTTAATGGTGTGGACTGTGGAGAGAGCAGCTGTCTCGGCTCGCTTTTGTTGGCGAGCTCCGCCGAGGGACCAGGCGTCCCCCTTTCTGTCTCCCTCTCTCCCTCTCTCTTCAGACCAGCCGCCTGGCTCCATGTGGCGGCCAATCACAGGGACTCTAATAGCTGGGGAATGGGACACTCGCACGTTTGCACTTCTCAGAAGCTTATAATGAATTGCATCTTTATTAAAACGTGAATGTATGAGCCATCTCTGACACGTTTGTTTTGCTTCCAGATGGCAACCCCCCCCCCCCCCCCCCCCCCCCCACACACACACACACACAACTCGTTTAGATCCTCACTGTATTTATCTGCTTCCCTTATTGTAATGTAGCGAACTCGGAACGAAGCTAATCAAGCTTGGCGACATAGCGTGTAGCATAAATAAGCTTGTCCTCTCATCTCACATACGCACTATACAATGCTGGCATCATTTATAATTACAAATCGTGCTAGCCAGACAAACCTGCACACAAGTGATAAGTGTTGGTGGGTACTTATCTATATGTCATATCCTCCCAAATCATCAAATCATAAAGAAACAATCGTTATGACTGAGTTGTTTTCCACAAACATACAGAGTTCAGGTGTATCCGGATAAAGTCAAATGGAACAAATATGTCGAGCAGCTTCCTCCATCTCAGAATAATCCACAGACCTTCTGCAAAGAGGTTTCATTGGAAGCAGTTCTAATAAAGAAACATTAAAAATGACTCTCTTTTCACACTTCTTTTATTGCCATGACCTATTAGAAATGTCTTATATGAGGGGGTGGGGGGGATACCTCAGCAGAATTTGAGTTGCATACTGGAATCTGCTTTGCACAATTAGAGGTGAGACAGGAAACGGTTGTGTTATGATTTGGGTGCACTGACTGTAGTTATAGTCAGTGCAAATATATATATTAGGGTTGAGCAAAAGAAGCTCAGCTCTAATATATATTACTCACAAAGTTGTTTTAGCTCATGTTAGCTCATGTTGTCTATTGGCATGCTGTATAAAATGTAAATAAAAACAGCATGCAATGATTTGCGAATCTCATAAACTCACATTTGATTCACAAAAGAATCTAAAAATCATATCCAATATTTAAACTGAGAAAATGTACAATTTTAAGAGAAAAAAAAAAGAAAAGCTTGTTTTCAATTTGATGCAACATTATGTAGAAATGTTGGGACGGAATCATGTTTACTACTGTGTAGCATCCCTCTGCTTTTAACAACAGTCTGTAAGCATCTGGGAACTGAGGAAAGGCAGCTGTGGGACTTTTGGGAGAGAAATATCTCATTCTTGTCCGATTCTAACTGCAGTCCAGGGTCTTATTTGTCATCATTTTTTCCCTTTTATCATGCTTCAAATGTCTGCTCATCCCCTTGACTTGCTGTTGTAATAAGTGCAGTTGCGGTTTAGCGTTCTCTTGCTGAAAAATGAACAGCCTATCAGGAAAAAGAGGGTATCTGGATGAGAGCATGTGTTGCTCTAAAATCTGTATATAACTTGAGATGTGCAAGTTTGTCATCCACCTAATGCACTTCCATACCATCAGAGATTTTGAACTGAAAACTGACAACAAGCTGGATGGTCCGTCTCCTCTTTAGTCCAGATGACACAAGAATTTGAGATTTTTATTTGTTTGATCACAGAACAGTTTTCTACTTTACCTCGGTGGATTTTAGATAAACCTTGGCTCAGAGAAGATGGCAGAGTTTTCTGATCATGATCAGGAATGGCTTCTCTTTTGCACCATAGAGCTTTAACCTGAATTTGTGGATGGCACTGTGAATTTTACTCATAGATAGTAATTCCTGGAAGTTTTCTAAGGCCCTTGCACTTATTTCCATGATTTAATGCTATGCTTTATGAGGGCCTGAAGATCCAGTATTGATTTTGGGCCTTGTCTAATGCGCACATTTCTACACATTCTCTTCATGACATGATGTAGATGTAGATCATTACATATTTGAAATGATTGCAATTTTATATTCAAGAACTCTGAAAATGTTCCCCGATATGCAGAGGCAGTTTTTACAGATTGGTGGAACTCTGCCTCTCAAAGATGCTCTTTTTCTACCCAGTCATGTTACTGGCCCGCTAACCTAATGATTTCACATGTTTTTCCAGCTCTTTAGTGTTAGTGCCACTTACTTTTCTTTTTTACTTTACCCTTTTTTTAAAGATGACTGTCATAAAGTTCAAAACAAGTTAATATTTGTCGATAAAATTTCTCTGTTTAAGCATTTGATATATTTTCTAAGCTCTATTGTGAATAAGATTAGGGGGCAGATCACTGCATTCTATTTTTATTTACATTTTATGCAGCATGCCAGATTTTATGATATCCGGTTTGTAGATTTGTTGGTCCCAGGGTGTTCATGTTAGACATATTAGCTTACTGGGGTAGTGGAAATGAAATTTTGACATCTGTTCTCACCCCTTTATGAAAAGTCCAAATATTAGCTGCTTCTCTGTTCTGCTTAATCAGCTAAACTACAACTGAGCATAAGGATATGAGTCTATGTAGTACTTAAGTGTTTTCTTTCTGACTTTGACACGTTTCGATTAGGCAGTTGAGTTTAGCACTTATTTGACTTGTTTCATGTCCATTACATGACAATAGTCCATCCATGAATCCATTTTCCTAGTTTATCGCATCCAGGGCCACAAGAGGGCTGGAACCTGTCACAGTCGAATGCTGTATAATCCCTAAAAATCTTAATCCATATTACTGTAACATCATATTACAATAAACACTTGTAGGCCTCTTAGACCTTAAAGTACTCCTGTCAAGATCCAACAGAAAAGAGCACCTGCAAAGATCATACAATCTGAGTGAGTGCAAAATAAGTTTTATTATTAATAATGTTTAGGTTAATAGTACAGCAAAGGAGGAATCTATGCAAAGGCCAAGCAGGTGGTCTAAGAAGCAAAGTCATGCCTTATAATAACAATAAATAAAGCTGTTAATACAATAAATACACGAAAGATTAATAAGAGCCTTCTATAATGCAGGCTACAAGAGGTCAACTTCTGAAGGGAAGTACTGAGAAAAGGTCTGTATAGAATCATTATAGCACACCTACAATAATAATCACTGGAACAAAAACCGCCCCACATGTTTGTCTTCTGAGCAGCATATCTATAAGATACATAACAAAGGATGGTCTAACGGAATGGACAACCAAGATCATCAATCCAGCAGTTCACCAGGGCCTCCACATCTCAAGTGTCCCCAGGTGGGAACTGTGGAGTGCTGGCCTTTCCTGAGGTCCAGCCTCTCTCTGGAACTGCTCTACTCTGAGGGGGGACCCTGGGACGACTTGGGTGGCTGGAAGAGCAGCATCGAGTCTGGGTGTGGGCAGGGTGAGGGGGTGCTCATCGGTGGACCTAGGCAGAGACTTGAGGAGGTGGTTGAGAAGACGGGAGCCCAGAGTTTTGTCCATCCAATCACAGGTCAGGAGCATGTTGTGAACCTCGTGCATGCACTGGATGTAGCCCGTGCTGTATCTCTGCTGGGCCTCAAGGCCTAACGTGGGGTCTGAATGAAGAGAGAAAAAGATACATGTGTCACAGCGAACCCCGGTGGTAACAGGAAACAGCACAACCAGTATAACCGGTTGGCTGCAATGACATTTCCATCCATGGCTCAGCACCTCAGACAGCCATCATTTTCTAATTTTTCCACTTTCGCCCATCCAGCAGCTCCACATACCACGTTGCTCTAACCACCACCCAGTGAAAACATTGTCAGACCTCCAACATATGCCATGATATGTGCTGATGCTGCCCCCTGCTGCCTAATGCCAAATGGGTCAGTGGATTTTCATTCTCACGCGTTATCGGTTTATTACGCCTAACCAAATTTAAAAAAACGGAGATATAAATCTATTTTATTACGATGAATAACAGCAGTAACAAAGCTCGTAATATCGTAATCAATCAAGTGCCCGGCTCCTTACCGTTAACTTTGTTGTTCTGGATGTTCTGCAGATGTTTCACCGTCATCTCCAAAATATCCGCTTTCTCCAGTTTGGATTGCTGTCGAGAGAGGAGAAACCTCAGTTATTATTGAGCCCTCGCTGTTTGCTCAGAGGAGACACGTAAGGACAATACTCACGTCCAGCCTGAACGCTCCGATCACGGTTTCTTTGAGCTGATCCAAACAGTTGTTTATCCTCTCCCGCCGCTTTCTCTCAATGAGCGGCTTTCTGAGCTGTAAAAAAGTAACCAAATCAGGTAAGAGCAGCAAAAACAAGATGGAGAGGCACTATGCTGGATTCATTTAAAAAATTGGTCAAAAAGAAACCCGGCTTCAGTATGTCCAGTACCTTTCTTTCCTCCTTTGCGCTAGGATGTTTCCCCAGGTTGTGCGCCATGGATGAAGCAGTCATGTTTTAACCTGTGGTGTGTGATGGTGTGTGTATGTGTATATGTGTGTGTTTGTGTGCGCGCTTTTTTGTCCCTTCTCCTCTGAATCTCAGTTCGTCTCTAGGGTCCTCGGCGCGGCGCGACCCTCTTATTTATAGGGCGCAATTAGCATGTGAATGCGCCAACTCTTTGGCTGCGGGATTTTCCCACACACGGGGTCCCATCAGTCAAGACTGACAGGTCACTGGCTCCATTGAATAACTGAGAGACCCGGCCTAGAAAAAAAAAAAAAAAAGCTCACAAGCGACAGATGTCCAGCCTGAAACCATTGCGCTACACCCCCCTTCCCCCCTCTTCACCCGACAACAACACCAAAAAACTGCAGTTTCCTCTTCTCCCAGGCATGAACAAGAGTGTGCAATTACCGTGCTTTACTCCCGGGACCCCCACGTCTATTCTATTCAAGGGCAACATTACACCTGCAAAAAAAGACCAAACCTATTTCCTCAGAGCTCACGGGACGACACAAAAAGGCTGACAAATCACCTGAGAATATATTTCTGTCACCTGTTATAGTTCATAATCATATCCTTTAAAACCCCTGAATTACTTTAACAGAAGCTGGTTGCACTGGGAGAGGTTGTACCTTCGTGGAAGCGCAGAAGAAGAGGGGGGGGGGGGGGGGGACACGCTGTGTATTTAGCCTGCTTTGATCACATTCGGTGTTTTTAAAATGTGAGACATCTGCTGTTAACTGTTTACGAGCAGATGTCAGATTGACCAGATACCCCCTCCCCCTTCAACCCTCTCTCGCTCCCTCCCCGTCCTCCTACCTTTTGGGTCCCCTAAAGTGGGAGCCCTTGTTTCAGAGCCACGCGACTGCCAGGCGAATGCCGGGTCGTGGGAATCGAGGTCGGACAAAGAGCGCTATTCACCCAAACTTAATCAGCATGAAGTGAGTAATAACCTTCACACAGGGCCCGACCAGAGGAGGACGAGGAGGAGGCTCGGCCTTTGGCAAGTGACCAGTAGATAGCCGGTGACGAGGCCAGGTGTAACACATAGCAACCAATCCAAATACATCAATCCCTCAGAGAAGCGTTAAGTAGGCGTCTGTATTTTTAAAGGGAGTGGGTTTTTGAAGCCACTGTGGGGCTGTTGTCGCACTACTATAACAAAAGTGTTTGTAATAGAGTTTTGATTTTACTGATCCATCTTTTTCCAGTGTTCAGTGGCAGACAGTGGCAAAAACAAAGACAAAATAGGCCCCGAAACAGCTCATGAGCTACAGAGAGAGACAAGTCAGAGTATCTTAGAAACTGCTGATCTACTAGGATTTCCTCGTACATCCATCTCTACAGTTTGCAGAGAAAAAGGGAAAAAAGTTTTCTGAAAAAAGAAAACTTTCAGTGAGTTGCAGTTCTCTCTGAGAAAATTATTTTTTGATGCCAGAGGTCAGAGGAAAATGGCCAGATAGCTTTGAGTAGTACCAAGGCAACATTAACTCCAATAACCAGTTGTTTAAAAAATTATGTGAAAGTGAATCTCTGAATCTCTGAGATCTCAATCCACTAGTGCACCTCTGGGTTGTAGTGGAATGGAAACTCTGCAGATTTAAAGCAGTTCTGAAATCTGACCCTGCACCAGCATGGTCAGCGAGTGTAATGTCAGTACTACTGAATTCTGAATTCTAATGGAATCAATAACACAGAGGATCTGGATTGTTACAGTATAACAGACTGCACAAATACACCAGGTATGTTACCTGTATGCAAGGGCTTGACATGCAGGACTGCCAATCCCATCAGTGTTCGCTTTGGGGAGTGGGTATCTCAAACCATCTGGGTGATGTAGTTGCTTTGAATTTTACGTTGCAATTGACTTTACTCAGTTAACTGTTTATGGGTTAAGATCAAATCTGATGATTATGATGAACATTTGATGAAATGATGAAACAAGGTTTCATTTTTCGTTAGAAGTTTGCCAGCAAAAGCAGATAATGCTTTATGAGGGGGCCATATTTGCTGCAATTACTTTTTGATAGTCAGCCATATCCCACCACTATCCTCCACCTGAGGCTTCTCTTGTTTAGAAACCAGCCTTCTCCTTCTGTCTTATCCCCCAACATGTAACTTTCAGCTCTAGGTGAACCCTTACTACACCTTTAGATGAAAAACAGAGTTTGGAGCTAACAGCTGCTAAACTCCACTTCATGCAGCTAAACAGACAGCTATAAAATTAAAGCCTCTTCCTGCTTCTGTTAGCTCTCACCTGAGGCTTTGGTTATTAAAGTGAATCACAGCTGTCTGTTTCCCAAGCCACTGCCTGCACATTCTTAACTTAATATCTAAGGAGTTAATGGTTTTGTGTATTGTGCATTAACAAAACATTTTTCCTATACAAGAGGCTTTAAAATACTCTGGCTGTTGGCAATACACTGCATCATCACTTAGAAAACAACTTAAAGTACAACTAATTAATTTAGAAATTTGGAAGAATGCAATGCATCCAATATTTGTTTTGTTTAGAGTTAAGGAAGAGTTTGTGCTAATAGAGAGAGCATACCACACAACTTAAAAAAAACCCCATTTCAAACAAAGTTCAGTTTTATTTCAAGCAAAATGTAGACAATTCAAGGAAAAGGCTGAGTTATTTCAAGCAAAATGTAGACTTATTTCAAATGTGTTAATGTACATCATTTCATTTGTCAAAACTGGATGAAATAATAATGCTTTGAGTTCAAATCATAACCTGTAAGTACAATATTTCCTTCAGGTGACATTTGATACAGTGTACTCCAGATTTATGCTAACTGCATCCTAAAAGGCCTTGGTTTCTAACCTTAAATGGGGTGCTAAGATTTCGTTCCACATATGCTCTCTGTACACTGAAATAGTTATAAAAGGAAGACAAATATTTCAAATTTCCTGATTTTAAGTCAATAATCCTAAAGTTTGTAATAAAGTAAAATATCTTGAACGTTTTATTACTGATCAGAGGACATGAAGATATTTATAGGCAAGAAGACACATTTCTATTGAAGTTTAGTGCATGTACAGATTGTGACCGATGCTAGTATTCATATTGCACACTGGACGGTTGCAGGGAAACTGTAGAAGTGGGATCATATGGTTCAGTGCAAGTGAAAGGTTGTTGTTGCTAAAGGAAGTGCTTTTAAGCTTTTAAGACACCTCATACGTACATTTATTTGCAGGCAGATTGTCGCTTGGGGTTCTACCTAATTCATCTTATAGGTCCCATGATCTGTCTATGGAGCAAGCGCGCCCTCATGCGGTGATCTCGCATGTCCCTGCAGTGTAACCCCCACTGTTGTTGCACGAGGCGACCACCGGAGGCGCTAGACGACACTGCAGTGACAGCCGCTCTCTGCTAACATTACCAGTCGGGCTCAGAGAAAGCACTAGGAGGAAACAGGGGCTGCACAATTAACAACAGTACAAACAAGGGGAGGCGACACGAGCAAGGAAAACAAAGCGGTTTTTGGTCCGAGGAGCACCTGGATTGCCTTTTACTGTCTTGACAAACCGGGAGAAACGAGTGAAAACGCCGTTTGCAAGGTATTGTGTTGTGAATATTATCCTATGAATTGTGGTTTGCAGGCATAGCTTTCTGAGCAAGTGGAAACTGTTTAGCTGAACCTAGCCTGCTACTGATAGTTGCTAAAGCCAGGCATGGTTTTCAAAGCACTAACGCGAGGAGCCTCAGTCAGGCCTGGCTAACGTTAGGCCGAGTTAGCTAATTAACGTAGCCACTTTTACCTTATGATAGCTAGTGAGTTGGTAATATATTGCCACAACTCCTAGCAGCTGTAAATGAAGGTTTAGCAGCTGGAAAATGCTTGTAAGCAGTGGGCCTGCCGAGGCCTCCCGTGTGTCGACAGCACACACACAGTCATATACACACTTCCATAAGCCAGCCAACAGTAGCACGGTTGTTTGGTGGACTGTGATTGAAAAACTATAGGCCACGCTACCTTGCAAACAAATAAAGTTCGCTGTCCTGCAGAAATGAAAGAAAGCTAAGTGGCATATTGTTCCAGCTTTGCGGTAAACGCTCCTTTGTTTGCTAGACTCCATGTTATTCAGTATCCATTTTGTTAACATTGCGCAAAGTTGGCAGACTTCACACCATCACAAACCAGGCATGGATAACAGAGATGGGCGGTGCTCACTGTCAGGTTTATGTTGCACAGCTTATTGGGCCGTAGGTTTGCAATTAGCTTTTAAGTTGTACGAGTGGTAATACTTTCATTAAATAGATGTGTTGATGTGTATAATATATATATATTTTATATATCGCTTGGAAAATGTTTTAAATAAATCAGGGGACTTGACTAGCACTTGCTAGCAGCGAGTAGCGGTTGCTAGCTTACCTTCAGATGGTAGCAGGGCACCCGCTGCTGTCTGGACTGAGAGAGATGGTGAGGTTAACGTTGAGCTGTTCTATGGCACTGTATTGTTTGAGTTCTGGTAGGTACTTATAGGACAGGATTCACTGTCACTTGCCACGACAAGTATTTCTAGGCTAATTTACCCAAAGAGAGGTCGAGCGGGTTTGGATTTTCTTTTTGTCTTTTTTTTTTTTGTCTGTGTTAGGACAGGTTGTACAGACGTCAGGTTGGCACAATTTTACTCGGACTCCTGATTAGTACCGGAGTCATTGTGGGTTAGATGTGATCTACCGATTTTGAACGCACCATATGTATTTCCCTCCTATTTGCGTCACTGGTACTGTATCAGGTCAGGAACAGAGAGGCGCTTCTGCTGCCTACATTAACGAGCATTAGCCTGCGCGAAAGACGCATGTGGCCACCTGGCGAAGCTGAAGCCTGTGTACGTTAACGAAGCTGTGAGCAAGCAAAAACCATCCGCTTGGGAACATAAGGCTCTCCTGTTTCAGCTCTGTCACACATGACACATCATATATGAATGGTGGGCAACAGCAGCAGCCTGCCACTCCACTTTGGTTGCTGCTCGGTTTTATATTCCTGGCTCCAGCATTGCTTTCTAAATGTGGACTCCCTGCCAAGATATAAGAGGAAGTGTGTGACAACTCCAGGGTTTGTGTGCACAGTTTAGAGGATCCTGGCTGGAAAACAGGTTTGTGGCAGTGCCAGATTTGTACCTTTAGGTCACTAAATTCACCAAACATCAAGTGGAAATATGTCCTAAAAGGGCAGCACGCTTTCTATTTTTCCTCCAGCTAACCTGATCATGAGAATGGGATTACAGTTTACTGGCCTGGTGTTGCCTCTTCGTGACTGTTCATGAAACTTTGACTTTTGCCCTGCCCTGTGAACTTAGGGTTGTTGGGTGGGTCGGAGAATTTTGTAGAAAGGGGTCCTTGTTAAGTCACACAGTTAAACAGGAGCAGCAGTGAGATATGAGATGGTGACATCAGTCGATTGCATCACCCGTGGCCTTTCTAGGGTCTTTAGTGTTTGTTTTTTGGTATCGTTTGAGGATTTAGTTTTATAGATTTGTGACTCAAAGGGTGTGTTTACAAACCTAAATTTGAACTGATAAAGTATATTTGGCAATGTAGTGTCTGTTTAGGTATGCTATTGAAGTGAAGGAGTCGGGCATACAAAGGTCTGAGGTGGTGTCTTCATTTATGTGGCCCTGTGTCATAGTAAGCTCATTTCACAGTTAATCATTTACTAATAATGACCAAAAAACTTCACAAGCTTTTACAGCTGCTAAATGAAGCTTTAAAGGTCAGATCTAGATATGTGCAAATCATTAAAAAAACATATTTCCACAAATTTATTTCTATAACTAACATGAGCTTGACTTTTATTAGTATTGAGAGCTTCTTTGGGACTTACTACGTAGGTTAGTGTTTGTTACAGGATATATGGAGTGCACCACTGCCCTGCCCCCACCCAACTTCTACTTCTCAGCTCAAAGTTGCATAACAATACAACTTCATCAAAGGCTCAATCCAGAGTAATGACATGAGCAGCATTTCTGCTTATCCAATGAACATTTGCCAAAAACGCTAATTCATAAAATAAAAAAAAAAAAATCTCTTGTCTTGAATACAGTAACAAGTAGAGGGATACATTTACTGCTACCATGCACACCTGTAAGTGCAGCAGCAGTCAATACATTTCCTGTTTCTGCGGTATTTAACCTTTCAAACTTCTCCTGTTCAGGGTTTTGTGTCTGCTCGTTTTACCATTTCTGTGATTGTACTTGGTCTTATCTGAAAGGTGGATTTGTTTTACATTTCTTTCCTCAGGTGGACAGTCGGCTGCCTGGTCACTCGTGGTAACTCTCCGCCATGCCTTTCCCCTTTGGCAAGTCCCACAAGTCGCCGGCGGACATCGTCAAGAATCTTAAGGACAGCATGACGGTGCTCGAGAAGCACGACATCTCGGACAAAAAGGCAGAGAAGGTAGGGTGAATCTCTTCATCTGTCAGGTGCAGTGTCCGTCACCTAAGAGAGTTCACTGTACTTAGTGACACGAGTTTGAAGGAATTTGTTTGAACTTTGAGATAATCTGATATGTTGATGTTGTGCCCTGGATTAATTTGTGTGTTCAGGCTACAGAGGAGGTGTCAAAGAGTCTTGTGGCCATGAAGGAGATCTTGTATGGGACTAATGAAAAAGAGCCCCAGACAGAAGCAGTGGCCCAGCTCGCCCAGGAACTCTACAACAGTGGATTACTCAGCACCCTGATAGCAGACCTGCAGCTCATCGACTTTGAGGTGAGACTTTTGATGTGAAGTTGAAAGAACAGGAACTAGTGGTAGATATTGAACAGTGGTCTCAATTTATCCAAGGTATGCAAGCATTGCAAGAATGCGTCTTACAGGGGCACTAACCTAATAAAATATCTGCAGTTAGAAGCCATTAGCAGCTTTACAGTGACATGTAAGGTCTAGCACTTAGCACACATGATGTAGAGGATTCAGATTGTGGTGAGAAAGTTTGAAAAGGTGTGGATACATTTTATTTCTCACTGCAAACATAAAGGGAACGCACAATAAAACCAACTAGAGAGCACAAGGAATTAAGCCTATATTAATCAGTCAGTATAAGTGGATGGATATTGATGATCTGAAAGCAAAACAGTGTTAAGTCATAATGTTTGTCCCATTCTTGCTATTTATTTTAGGAACTTTGTTGATCCACTAATTGTTTCAGGTGTTGTTTTTAATTTGTTTAAAATCACTTCACATTAATATTAGTTGAAGAATCACTTTATGTCGTGACATGTGCCTTATTTTGATTCACAAAATGGAAACAGTAAATGAAAATAAAAAATTATTCTTGCGTTTGTGGTATGCTTGCACTCTGGGGATGTCCAATCTGCCTGCAGAGAGCTCTGTTGTACAGTCGTTGTGTGGACCACTCTTGCTTATGCTTTTGTCCGTCTGCCAGCTGTGCAGAAGAGTGAAATTCCAATAAACAAAGAGCTGAAGTGAAACAGTGTTAAGAACTATGAAAAGTGTCACTTCAGCACTGTCTGTGCTTTTCATGCTATTTGTTTTTTTTGTTTTTTATCTTTGAATTTCTTTTTGCGGTTCTGCAGTTCCCGGTTAACTCTGCTGTTGCTCCCATGCCTATTCCAGTCTACTTGTCAACCAATTGGCATTTGGCAGAAGTATGTGTCATCTGCTTCCAGCAACACGCAGTGAGGATTTAGGAGGAGTGCATCTGCCATGGGTGAAAACCCCTCCCATCCAAACACAAAAGTGTACGCAGACAGACACATGTGCAAGATCATAAATGATGCTTAACATGTCAGTGTTCTGTTGGTCATCATTGTGTGTTGGCAGTGGACCTGCAGTAACTTTACACTCACTGATGATTTGTTTTTGTTTTTTTCCCCACTAATTCACAGTAGCAAATGCACAAATCAAATGCAGTATAGCAAATGATATAACTAAATATAAAATGCCCTCTGTGTTAGTGTCAAAGGATAACCTGTCTAGGGTTTAATCCGCCTCTTTCCCTATAATACCTGAGGTAGGGTCCAGCCCCCTGATGACCCTGATAAGAATAGAGAGAATGGATGCATGGATAAAATGACGAAAGAGGGTCTGAAAATTAAATTAGGTTCCTGAACTTGGGTAAAAAAAATTATTTAAGTATGCATCTTGTAAATATGTAATTGATCGCTTAAAAATAAAAGCTAAAAATATTAGATTCCTTGATATGGAACAGACTGGTAGGACCCTGCACCATTAAATGGTTCAAACCACATTTCAAAGTGATGTTTTTAAAGCTCTTGTTCTGTTTGACCAGCAGTGCAAAATCTGCAGAAATGTACTCCCTTTTAACTGTGGCTTAAAAAAAAAAAAAAAGTACTGTTGTTTTTCTCTTTAAAGGTTTTTTTTAAAGCATTTTGTTTTTAAAACAATGGTGCAGGAACTTTAGTTGTATGCAGGAACTATGTATGAGAAGGAAAAAGCAGGATGTTTCGAAAAAGTGCACGTGGATTGACAGCTTGCTATTAATGACAAACCTGCCTGTTTTGATATGGGAGCAAACTCATGTCTCGCTGCAATATGTCATGGTGTGTGTGGTAACTGCTGCAGGCTTCCCTGACTCACCCCATCACAGTGTGACTCACTGTACTGTGTGATCCTCCTTCCTCTTTTACCCTCGCTCATACTGCCCCCTTGCTCAAAAGAAAAGCCTGGTGAACAGTTGCAAAGCACAAGAGTCCAATATCAAAGTGTGACAGTAATTTGATATTTCTGATAACTTTACACACTTTTATTATATGTTCAGTTTTGCCAGTATACGACAGTGTCTCTCTTTTTGGCTCCTCTGTTTAGTGCTGTTTCCTGTCAATATGTTTAAACCTCAAGAGAACGAATCTTTCATCAAGGTTTTATTGCCACACTGCAGAAAATTAAAAATGCAGCAGATTCCTAGCCGTTCATTAGCTGTTATGCAATAAAGCACCACACCTTACATTTACAACGGCCCCTTGGCTTTCCACCCAGAGAGCTTGTTGTAAAATGACTTCATGTATAAATTCTCTATTGTGTGCATTTCTGTTCTGTCTAAGCCTTCATGTGGTATTTTTCTGTCAGGGTAAAAAAGATGTGGCTCAGATTTTCAACAACATCCTGAGGCGTCAGATTGGTACTCGGACACCCACGGTGGAGTATCTTTGCACCCAGCAGAATATTCTCTTCATGCTGCTTAAAGGGTAAGAGCATATACACGGAGTAATACTGCCCCCCCCCCCCCCCCCCCCCAATGATTATTTCATTATAATTGTTGTTGTTAACAGTACTTGGTATTGAAAAGACCAAGGAACCAAGTAACTTCTTCCTAGCATAAAGGGAAATGAGAGCTGCTGCCTATATAAGAAAAGTAAAAATAGAACAAGCAGTCCAGTTCACTACAGATTATAAAAACACCAGTATAAGGCATCCTAGAGTGCTACACCTTGTGGAAGGTGGCTCGTTTCTGTGCACCTCATCCACGCTTACGGATATCCCCTGGTCTGCCCTTCACCTTGTCTAATTTTGCAGTAATAGAGCAGCTACTAGTAACATATACAGTTACACTTTTCTTGTTTTTTAGAGTACAACAAGCTACATGCAAGTCCAGGCTGGAATAAGTTTGTGAATCGCTGTGCTCAAAATGTCAGGTGTTTCAGTTAGATAGAATTGGAAGTCTGCGCTTCTCAGATTCAGTAGTTCAGTGAAGGTTTGAAAAGGTAAGTGGAGAGGTTATACAACACATGAGAAGCACAACTGGTTTTATGTTGTCAGTTTAGTCAGATTGTTTCTGTCTTTCTGACTTGGATGAAGATATGAGAATATTTGGAGTCACCTGTGCAGAAATCCTAGCGACTCCAAAGGATTTAAAAATCTCTTCTTAAACCTGTTTTGTGAAAACCAAGCACACGACACGAGGATCAGTCATTTTGTGCCAGGGGCACGGTGAATAGATGCACTACTGTACTGCACAGCTTGACGTGACTGAAGCTTTCTGTTCTTTGTGTTTGTTCAATTAATCCCAAGGGAAGCTATTTAAATGTCTGCAGTAAAGTGGTGCTCTGAAAGAACATACATCTTGTGCGCATACTCCCATTGTGATAGGACTAATGAGGATTTCCCTTGTTGTGTGTCGCACAGTGGAATTGATCCTCATCAGTAGTGTAAACATCATAAGCTTTCACCCAGCTCAGTCACTATCCCTGCTTTGTCTTTCCTGAAAACTGAAGGATCTTTGGCTAGCTGCACTCAGTTTAAACACTGGAAGTCTGTTTTATGTGAAACTGGCGGGGCCATATCATACCGTTCACGGTAATACCGGTATAATGTTGGGCAAGAAAATGAAATATTGCCATAGAATATGGGTAAAACGTGCATGCGCAGTGCCTTTGTTTTCATATGCACATGGCGGAAAAAGCATGCCAGCGACGGAGAATGAGAAGGGCGAAAGCGGATTGTTGAATGAAACGGATGAACCAGAATTGATTTGTAAAAATGCTGCAACTTCAGTGATGTGGAACTGGTTTAGCTTTTCGTCCGTCAGCTACACAACAAAGTTTTTTTGCACTAATAAAGTTGTGGAGTTGTAAAGTATCTTGTCTAGTGTCAATTATATCGTCAGTTATATCGTTATCGCAAATTTTCAATGTATATCGTGATAAATATTTGTAGTCATATCGGCCTGCTCTTGTTCTGTACACCATTATTATGCCAAACATTTTGCAGCTCACTGTGTTCTTGTTTTCAGTTTTTCAGGAAACCATCCATCCTCCTACCGCTTGTGTTTGCGTGCATGTGAAATACAAAATGAGAAATCATTTTCCATATGTTGATGTTATATGCAGGTATGAGTCTCCAGAGATTGCACTGAACTGCGGTATCATGCTGAGGGAGTGCATCAGACATGAGCCACTGGCCAAAATCACACTGTGGTCAGAACAATTCTACGACTTCTTCAGATACGTGGAGATGTCCACATTCGACATCGCCTCAGACGCATTTGCCACTTTCAAAGTAAGTCAGCAAAGTTGTTAATCTATTGAAGTAATGCTCTAAAACATCTATGGTTCCTCATAGCTGTAACTGCCTAAACAGCTTAAAGAAAACAGACTTGACAAAGCACAGTCACCAAATGCCTTGAATTAAAAACCAGATCTCAACACTTCAGCTCTCATGATCTGCCTCTTAGATTCAAAAGGGAAAACCTGGTCATGCTTTTATGTTTATGACAGTTTAAATAGCTGTTTATATTATTATGTAAGCCCTTACTTGTAGTTTGCTACTTCAGTCTCCCATTGGAGCAGCTCATGTTTAAGATGGTATTTTTTCAGGATGGGGACGACAGGCCAGTGCCAGCTTTGAGCATGCAAATCGAGGGCCAAGTTGTAGTACATGTAAAATAATCACTCAAAGAGAGTGTAAGAAGCAACAGAAAGTTTATTACTTTATTCCCCTGGCATGACACACAGCTGTTCTCTGTCATGCTGAGAGATTTTTTTTTTATTTTATTCTTTTTTGGGGGGGGGGGGATTCTCCACTAAAGGGTATCTGAAAATGGCTAAATCGGGCAACAAAGTCACTAAGTACAAGACAGCGATGTGAACTGAAGCAGGATGATTACTGCTGTGAGTGAGAGGGGTTTTCTTCTAGACACATATTTAAAAAAAAAAAAAGAAAAGAAAGGAAAAACCTGATAAATCCAAGTAGTCAAGTGTTTTAAGTGCACGGCCCTTTGTTAGCTTTGATAGAAACCAAACAAGCTGTGTAGTTACTCTGGAGTTCTTTGACTATTTTAAATCTTGTGCTATTCAAAAAGACTTTCACACCTTTACTTATTGAATACATTTACTGGCATGTTAGTCTTGACAGTAAACGTGTTCATTCCATCCAGCTAGAGCTGGGCGATATGAGATTTTTTCATATCACGATATGTTTTTTTCATTTCAGTCGATAACGATATCTATCACGATATAAGCCAAATAACTATATTTGTAAGATTTAAATGTGCCGTTGCTCACAAGTAAAATGTGAAATAATCAGCAGCTTGTTTTTATTTAAATATTTATTTCCCATAATAAGTTCAACAGGGTAGATGTACTTAAGGAACATGAGACTTTTTCAGATAAATAAAGGCAAATATTGCAAACTACACAAAAGGCAGCCGCTAAAGCGTTTAAGTTTCAAAATAGAACAAACGAAACAGACTAAATTGTCAATTCCACTTAGAAACAAAGTATTAATTCTAAAAATAAATCTTAGTTTGTTTTACAGAAGAACAGACAAAACTGACTAACTTTTGTCAATATCAAATAAACTGAGAACTAAAAGGAAATTCTCAATCTCTCCTTGTTGTATAGCTGAGCTTTTCAAACAGTTTTTAACAGTTACTTTAGTCTGACAAAAGCCGAATGACGAATTAGCGCTTCCAGTCAGAGACTGAGGCTACGTCCACACGTACACGTGTGGAAAATCTCAGTTTTTGAAAACTGAGATTTTCCGTTTTCGTTTTAAAAAATAATCCCGTCCACACATAAAGGCAGAAATGAAGGAAAACGCTGCTATGAACATGCCAAAGCAGCAGGTGGCGCTAGATTCCTAACCGTGCAGAAATGTTGGCCAATCAGAAGTCTAGAAGCCTCGGTGGGAAAAAGTAAACAAAGCTGGGGCATAGAAGCAGAACAGAGTCGTATGTGTGGAGGGACAGTAACTGTGTGTATATGTAAGCATTTAAACACTGCAGAGAGTAGAATTAACAGTATTGTAGAAATTCATTTCACCGAAACAATAACGTGGCGCACAGTGTGACGCATGCACCAGTTTATTGTATTTCCAGACTTGTTTTCGGCACAATTTACAGTGCACGCTACTCTGTTTTTTGTCAGACTTGAAATAGCCGAAATACCTTCACACTACGGAACTTCTCTGGCTCTTCCGTTCGACAATCTCTCCGGCATTGGAACCATCATCTGTTTTCTCTTCGGTCACGCTCGGTTGATTTTTCTAGTCGGCACACTCATTTCCTCCATTACCCGCTGGCTGCTTCCCAAACAAACACACGTGCGGCTTGGCACTTGTGCTGTACGTAACAAGTCGCGCGACGTGACGCTGCGGCTGTGATTGGTTCGGCTCTGCGCTACTTAATTTGGATTGGCTGACCTTTTTTTTTTTTTTTTTTTTTTTTTTTTAAAGAGGACAAGAGCGGCGAGGTCTATCGCGATAGCTTAATTTCTCTATCGAGTAAAAGTTATATCGCGATACATATCGTTATCGTTCTATCGCCCAGCTCTACATCCAGCAAGAGATAACTTTGATAAACCATTGTAATAAAGCATTTGTCTGCTGTCTTGGAACAGTTTCAGTCATCAGACAGTGAGCTGACATGTCTTTTCTCGCTAATTTTTAGCTTCAGAGTGGTTCATTTAGTGACAAAACGTAAATGGATTTCTTTGGTTTGTGGTTTGTATCTGCGCTGTACAAATAGGAGACAGATGGGACCCAGTCATAACTGTCAGGTCTGAATGTGTCGCTGATAGTTGGCTTTGTCTGTTTCCAGGACCTCCTTACAAGACACAAGCTACTCAGCGCAGAGTTTCTGGAACAACATTATGACAGAGTAAGTTCACATTTAACTAAAAATATCTAGATTAGATCAAAATATGTAAAAAATGTACTCTTAAATAAACCATATAGCCTCACCCCTGCCAAGGATAGTGTTTGAGACAACTATAAGCTTTAGATTAAAAAACAAAAACAGTTTCTTTTGACCAATTACGTGTGAATTAGGTCTGTCTCTGTTAGTCAGGCGGTTTAAGATGCTGGCAATCTCTTTTTCTAACAACATCAAACCAGCCATTTGGGCGATAATTTGCAGGCTGGGAGCACAACATAGCTGTCAGTCCGTGAGAGGAAAAGCTCTCATTTTCCTGTCACAGTGTTTTGATACAAGATACAGATGTAATTGTGAAAACACCGCTTGAAGCATTTAGATGACTGCCTCTCTCGCTGACCACTTGTATTTTGTCTGCCTCACTGCCTCTTTCTCTGCTGCTCTAGTTCTTTAGTGAATATGAGAAGCTGCTCCACTCAGAAAACTACGTGACTAAAAGGCAGTCCCTCAAGGTAAGAGCCCAGGATTGTGCCAGTAAAGAGGTTTCAAGTAGTGGTGCAACTCTATTCAGAGAGCTATTTAAAAATGGTTTTTAGTGTTGGGTTTCTCTGAATCACTCTTAACATGACTGCCATCTAGTGGTTAGACCACAAACTTATGTGGTTATTTAAAGAGCTTTAATGGCTTTTTCACTGGCCTCATATTTGGAGTGTTTAATTCGATTTCAGTCTGAAGACTGAGTACTTGATGACTAAATCTGTAATCCAGATGTTTGACCACTGGTGATTCTCAAACACATTTTTATTGCCTTATTCATGATCACTAATGATTTATATACAAACGAGTAAAGCGTGACTACTTATTTAAATATAGTAGAAGAAATACACTGATGGAATACATTTTTATTTCTTTTCTCTCTCTAGTTGTTGGGGGAGTTGCTCCTCGACCGGCACAACTTCACCATTATGACAAAATACATCAGCAAGCCAGAGAATCTCAAACTCATGATGAACCTGCTACGGGACAAGAGCCGCAACATCCAGTTCGAGGCTTTCCACGTTTTTAAGGTAGAATCAAAGCACTGTATGCTAGTCCTTTCTACAGAAGAGGCAAGGCTTGAGGGGGGTAAAGAAAATATTAAGGTGCTTAATGCACTTCCTGATTTAATAGTGTTGTGTAAATTATTCAAGACATCAGGCAGACTTTCTTCTAATTTCTTCTACTTTTCATGTGGATCATTTCTAGTTCTGTGCTGCTTTCTTTTGCTTAGTGGAAGAAGCAGCAGGTAGAGAACTGATTCATGTGCCAATACGCTGAATTCACTGAGCCTGCAATGCAGAGCACAGACTACTGTCACTGCCTGCAGTTCAAGACAGAGCTGCACCAGTTCATGGAGTAATTCAATTATAAAAAATTCCTGACACAAATGTTTTGCTTCAGTGCTTCATTTAACGCACAGCTGTGCAGCGCATCGATGTGTTAAACAATGTAAACATGAGCATTTCAACTACATTTGTGACTAAAAACAGACCTGCAGTACAAACGTATTTAGGAGCAACGTGTGAATAAAGAAATCTGACAACATTAAGCCCACAGAGTTTTAAACAAACACTGACAACACAACAGCAGCAGTGATGACGACACAGGCACAGTTTAACGTACATGCAGCAAACGGGGTGAGTCTCATGGCGGACATGGGATGCACTAGATCATATTTATTTCAAACATTTTTCAGATTGAAAATGAAACATAAATTATAGTGTTCACTAAATTACATTAATATTTAAAAATAAGAAAAAATAGCTTTAAAAAAAAATAAAAAAAATAAAAATGTATATGGGCCAGTAAAACTCTGAGCCACTGACCTGAGGGTTGTTAGGTTGGACACATTGGTATTATTATCATCCATACATACATCGATCGTGGGGCAGCAGCCCAGCCCTGACCTCCCTCTCCCCAGCCACCACCTCCAGCTTGTCCGTTGGAACACCAAGGCGTTCCCAGGCCAGGCTAGAGATATGATCTCTACAGTATGTCCTGGGTCTGTCCCGGGGCCTCCTCCCGGTGGGACATGCCGGGAAAACCTTGCCCAGGAGGCGCCCAGGGGGCATCCTTGTCAGATGCCCAAACCACCTCAAAAGGCTCCTTTCGATGTGAAGGAGCAGTGGCTCTACTCTGAGCCCCTCCCGGATGGCTGAGCTTCTCATCCTATGTCTAAGGGAGAGACTTAGATTCCCTCTACCTTATCGTGGTTGAAGGGTTTGTGTGTCCCAGGGATCCCAGGGGCGATGTTGTTTTTAGGGTTTTTTTTTCCTTTTGTTTGTTTTTGGCCCCTGGTAGGGTCTCCCATGGAAAATTGGTTCTGGGTGAGGGACCAGACAAAGAGCAATTCAGAAGACCCCTATGAGAAGACCATTGAGGGAACAGTTCACCCTGTCCGGGATAGGGTTGTTGATATTAATGTTATTATTATCATTTATGTTTTCATAGCAGCAGTATAAGAATTTGGCATCAAAGCACAGAGCACACTTCAAAATGCTGGTATGCTCGCATTTCTTGCAGCCACCACTTTCTTCTTTAAAGGCTTACAATGAAAACACATGAACACACACCTGTTCTACCTTGTTGTATATGCATCGAATTTTATTCAACTCTGACATATGACTCTACTTGAGATATTTATGTTTTTGCATTTAAGAAAATGTTTTCTTTAAAGAATAAATTTTTAATATGACCTCTACATACAGTCAAAGGGTTTAGTTGTTGTTTTTGTTTGTTTTTTGGCAAATCTGAGCTTTTTATTCTGAAAGATCCTCTTTTCTCTTTGAAATATTTATTATTGCTCATTAATAGGACAAAAGTATTTCTCATCAGATTTTTCATTAATCGATGGAATAACAGAGTACTCGGTTACTAATATAATCAATAGTGCAATATATATTGTTACTATTTAGTGAGTTATTTGGTGAAGTGTTGGTGAGCCTCTTCTTGTGAGCACATGTGGTCCTGCTAGCACCACAGATACAGATTCTGTAGAAAACAAAATCATGAAAAATTCCCTCTTTCTGTCTCTCTCCACAGGTATTTGTGGCCAACCCGAACAAGACACAGCCCATCCTCGACATCCTGCTGAAGAACCAGACCAAACTCATCGAGTTTCTGAGCAAGTTCCAAAACGACAGGACAGAAGACGAACAGTTCAACGATGAAAAGACTTACCTGGTCAAACAGATCAGGGATCTTAAGAAGCCTGCACCTCAGGAGGCCTGAGGCGAAGAGCGTGCAGAAGTTTAGGGGGGGAGCCACCAGGACCATGTCTGGACATCATCCAGGCAACATTTGCTTAATGGACCCCATCAGCAGCTGCTGTTCTGGTTTCTGAACAAAATGTAAGAAACAAATTAAAAAAAGAAAAAAAAAAAGAAAAGAAGAAGAACAAATCTACTCGTATCAACTCGTCAGGAAGTTGCCAGCTCCTCTGCACCCCGGAACTTTTTTCTTTTTGTTCCTTTCAGTCTTTTTCCCTCAAAAGAGAAAATAATAGTTGCTGCTGCTTTCTTGCACATCGAGACATTTACGGTATATTATATTGACACAACCCACAGCCCATCAAACACAGTGGCAGAAAATATCCGTGCATTTAAAGTAAGGCAGACTTCCTGCAACAAAAATGGACCCGTTTACACAAACATGCGTATTACAAAAAAAACAAAACATGCATACACACATGCTGCAAGAATGTGTGTATGTCTTGGAAATGGTACGAGCAAGTTGAACATTGGTGTGTGTGTGTGTGTGGGTGTGTGTGTGTGTGTGTGTGTGTGTGGTCGTTGCATGCCTCGAAATGTGACAGATCCATTGCTGTGCCCGGCGTCGGCTCTGTGATGGCCTGCCGAGCCCGGCACCCACGTTCAGTGCCACAAACTGAAATTTGTGTGCATCACAGCAACATGTATGCCTTCATCCAACAAAGCAACAGCGGCTCGTTTTACAGGGGCGAACTCTCAGACGCCATCGCACCGTTTACCTCCCGTGTGCTTCGTCACCACAGGGCACATGAAGCACAGGCGCAAAGCAGGGAGGGAGGAAAGGTATAATTCTGGTGAAGCCCAAGACATGGACATTTTTATTGTTTTCTGGGACAGGATGAACATGTACATATGCCTTTTTGTTTCTTTTCTTTTGCTTTGTAGATTTTTGTTTAACCTTGACACATGAATATATATTATATATATTACCTTAAACATAATGTTTTCGGTTAATTGTAATCAAATTGCTTTCTAAACCATAAAAAACAACACAAGTTAAGTGACATTGTTTTTGCATTTCATTTTACTGCTGATTGCTGGTGGGTTTCTTTGTACATACTTTGAAGGGCCAGCTCACGTTTAGCTAACCTTATAGGATATTAACAATTTGTCCAGCAGAGGAATGTCATTGTATTAGCTCTGGATCTCTTAATCTTCTTTTTATTCTCCATCTACATTTTTGAGTATTTCAGACTCAGACTGCTGAATATGTATTGGGGGAGGTGATGTAGGCGCAGAGCATTTACTGAAACATTAAAGCCTGTGTGTTTGTGCACTTTGTGAAGTACTGGATGATCAGCATCACTTACTGGAGTTAGGGTGATGAAGATTTCCCCAGTTTCTTCATTAACTTGTTTTTTTGTTTTTTGTTTTTTTTTTTTTTCTTTCTCACTGTTTGGCATGAGGCCCTGGAGTGCTGTGCAGCCCCACAGTGAGTGTACTTCTGGGGTGACCTCATTAGGACTTTGGAAACTCAGCACATCTTTCCACATTCTTACCCCACCCCCTACAACTTTTTTTCCCTTGTGTTTGAGCCTGTCTCTTCAGAGGGTTGATTTAATTCCAGTACAATTGTGAGCGTAAAGCATTGTGGGTAGCAGAGTACTTTGGGCATCTTGGATTGTCCTCATGGTACTGAGCAAAACTGATGAAACCACAGATTTTTCTGCATTTACACTGAACTCGGGCAACGTGTTATGGTCAACACATTCAAGCAATTTAGACAGAAACCAGAAGCCCATAGTTCTTCCATGAGCATTGAACAAGCATGTTGCTCCACTGGCTGTGCATGATGCTGTACTAAAGATGTTGTACTGGAATTGGTTTTTCCAGCTATTTAACAACATTGAAATGTCCAGTTGAACTTTTGGCTACATGGCTGTACGCTGGCTTTGACTCCAGTTTCAGCAACGAGCGTGTGGGTGCTTTCAGAAGTGTCAAAGGCTTGGGCCCTACAATCGAAATAAAGGAATAAAAACAAAACAAACAAAAAAAGTATTTGGAATAAAACAAAGCCTGTTGTTGCTTTCCTTCTGACTATCAAAGTCTCGGCTGTTGATTGTATGTGTGCTCTGTGATTCTAAGGTTCATGTGGGTACTTGGTAAAAGCATTACAAAGTCAAGTGTCTTGTAAATAGCCTTTTCTAATTTCGCCACTCATTTTCAGTCCAGTCCTTGTACCTGACCATTAACACTGACTGATGAATCCTTCTAACATAAAGATGGGAATCGCTCAGTCTATGCAGAACAGACAACTTACAAAAAGCAAAATTTGTAATTGAATCTTTAGGAACTTTGTTACCATTCTTTAGTTGAACCTATGGAAACTGCCAAAGATAAAATGGCGACAGACACAAAATAGTATTTCTGAAACACCAAGGTGATTCCTAAGGAGCTGTTAGCTCAAAACGTATAATATCCCAGCATGGTGTGAAGGGTGTCCTTATTAAATAAGGAAGCTAGAAAAGTGGAGGATGAAAGAAGTTTCAGGCCTTAACGCTACAACAGATAAACGGTGTCTGAATCCATGTTTATGGAGGACTTCAGGCGAGAGGTAGAACAGTGAATGTAGTGTCGTCTGTAAAACACAGTGGAGGGTCTGTCATGGTTTGTGATTTTACCAAAATTGATGGAATTACGAACACACAACTGTCAGATTTTGATCCACTGTGAAAGATCATCTAGAAAGCATCTGATTGGCAGTAATTTCATTTTTCTGCCAGTGCAGTAAACCCATATCTAGAGAGTGTTCCACTGTGTGTTTTTCTACAAGTCACGGATTGGTGTCCCTAGAACCCGGACCTCAACATTACGAAAGAAGTGTGGGGTCATCTTAACAGAGAACAGACCAAAAGGCAGAAACATGCAAAGAAGCGTTTTGAATGTCCTTCAAGGAGTTTGGAGAACTATTCCTGAAGAAACAGAACCCTGGTTTCTCGCTATATTAAGGCAGGACCTATACCACACCACGTAGCAATATTCCAGTGTAGAAATACTGTTGTTGGAAAACTGACCTATCACTACTTAAGTATCAAAAGTTAAGTGTCAAACCATAAAGTGCTCTTCAAGATCATGTATGTGCATGAAATCAGAGCCAGTCTGAGAAAAAGTTTGAGACGCTGAGAAATGAACACATTAAGCTGTGTGTGAATGCAGACCGATGACCGTTTCATACAGTCACTGATGAAGACAACCAGATCAGGGTCAGAAGTGTGAGAAAAGGCTAATAATTACTCACTACATCATCTTGTGGTACAAAGTGGTAGTACAGCGGCCACTCCATACTTCTTTAACACAGTGCATACATAGCACGGTTACCACTCTGCCTCACAGAAAGAAGGTCGTGGTTTTGAATCCACCATCTGGCCTTTCTATGTGGAGTTTGCATGTTCTCCCCGTGTCTGCGTGGGTTATCGCTGGGTACTCTGGCTTGATCCCGCAGTCTAAAGACATGCAATTAGTGGGGTTAGGTTAATTATGGATAGATGGATATTTTGCACACAGACTTTAGCCGTTTCTTCATATTCTGTTGATAGGTTTAGTTAATTTTAAAAGATTTTAATAATTTCAAGCAGAAATTTAAGCTGAGGGTAGATAAGTTTGAATATATCAGCATATATTATTATAAAATATCATTATAGCTACAGCCTTAGTTTTATGTGGAAACTGTTTGTCTCGTTAATAAAGCTGTTCCTCTGAACAGTAGACAGTAAAGCGGCAGATTGGTCCTTTAAAGGACGATTAAAAAAAGCACACTTCCGGTGGGCAGAGACAAAAACAGAGAGGCACCCCGGTGGTGACAGCAGAAAAGAGGGCGAGAGTAAGGGATCTGTCTGAGAAAGGTGGCCAGCTATCGTCAACACAGCCCGAGAGTGAAGTCACCTGCAGCGGATAGACAGGCGAGCAGTGACCGCCCCACTACCCCGGAGCCATGGTGAAGATCAGTTTCCAGGCTGTCTCGGGACAGAAAGTGGAAAAAGAGAGCGATGGCGACAAGACCGAGATCCTCATTCCTCATCCGATGGTGAGCAAAAGAGTCGCCTGTTCACATTTAACCCATTATAATCGAGCATGATATCAACTCTTGTGTGTAGATGGTCTTTATGTAACGCGATGCCTGCTGTGTGTCCAGCAGGCTCACCTGCCTGCTTGGTCCGCAGGGCAGCCTGCACCTGCTCGGTCATGAGCAGCAGCAGGGGGATTTTTTTTTCCCCTTTTTTTGACAGCATCTATCGACATTTGGTTGGGAACAAAAACATGTCATTGCTGTGACGCTTTCCTGTGCGCCAGCGCGCTTTGTGCACGTTTGATGCAAGTTATTCCAATGTGCAAAAAGCACAGCAAAAAGCCACAATGTACCAATTTAAAGGCTTTGTACTTGGTTTATCTGTCGATTTCCCCTGCAGTGCTGATGTATTCAACAAAAACAAAACCCCCAAGCTTTCAAAAAAGGGTAGGGGGGGTAAAAAAAAAAAAAGGGGGGGGGGGGGGGGGGTAGAATGCAAGAAATGCAGAGCTTTGGGATGACAAAATGGCAGATGGGTTGCCGAGGCTTGCAGCGCATGCAGGATTATTTGTCACAGCTCTAAAGGGAGGCAGAGCTGCGGAGTCCTGAAGTTTGCTGTGCTGCGGAATCCCCCTGCATCACTCTTATTAAAAAAATACATGGCTGAGCAGCAGAGACGACAAACACCGACAGAATACAGAGGAGGCGTCCGGCATTGCATAGGAAGTGAATATCGCAGGAGTGCAGAGCTGCGGCCCCTGAGTGACTTGCGCTCCTCCAAATGTACTGAACAGGAGACAGACAGACAGACAAGGCCTCATGGTGTGACACGCACTCAGCTGCTGCCACGATCCCATCTCAGTGGGACGGAGGAACACAAAGAACTTGCAAAAGTCTGCCTTCACACATCCTTGTGCACCCTCCAAATGCTCCCTCCAAAGAACAAAGGCTTGAAGAATCAAATTCAGCTCAAATAGCAAAAGCGGTGTCCTGAAATTAGGCACTCGGGCCATACCACGCAATGTTGGTGGGGTGAGGGGGGTGGTTGGTGAAAGCTTTCAAGCATTTTGAAGTCATCTCCCTTTAAAAAAAAATAATAATAATAGGAACACAGGCAAACACAGTTGCCATCATTTTTCTTTGAGGTATCCTCAAAGAGTCTTTTTTTTTTTCACATGCACACAGTTGTTATTTTTCCCTTCATAGCTCCAGCTAAGAATAGCAGCCCTTTGTTTCCTTACAGTCTGCTTTTCACAAGATAATTTCTCCTGCTGTAGTTACTCTGCAGCACATCTACAGTAATTCGCTGAGCCAGTTCTCAGATAGTAGCCACTCGCTGTGTGTGTGCGCGTTTCCTTTTACAACAATGACTAACTGTGTGTAGTGCCACCCTCCAAACACTGGCTGGGTGCGTGGCATCAGCAGATGGGCTGCGAGACTGGAGGCGTCTGGGAAGATTACTCACTATCTAAGTCAAGTTTTCATTACCCGCCGTCTCCGTCAGCCGTTCCTCCTGTCCGAGATCCGTGCTGCTAATTCCTGCAGTTAAATTCAGATTTCTTTTCAGCCACCCGTCACGCGATCGAATCGAAGCTGGCTAGAAATGCTGCTCTGTGCACTTCTCGAAGTTTTAATGTATGCATTTGTGGTGTCCTCCAGGATGAGGAGGAGCTGGTCCTACCCCTGCGGCCCAAGAAGTCTCCTCTCAATGGCCTGTGCTGCCTGACGTTTGGTCTGGTGGTCTTCATGGCTGGTCTGGTTTTAGCCTCCATCTTTGTCTACCGCTACTACTTCATACCTCATGTAAGACTCGATTATGCTCTGCAGTGTGCCATATGTGTGCCCTTGTTGGCCTTGCAATGAAACACTGCACTAAAAAATGGGGGGGAAAATGTTCTTCTTTTTAAAAACAATAAATAATTGTAATCACTGCCATCTGAGACGGATAATGTTGCTGCAGTCGTGTTTCTTGGCTGCTGTGTTGCATTAAAAGCTGATCTGTGTGCATGTGTGTAGATCCCAGAGGAGAACTTGTTTCACTGCAGGGTGCTGTATGAAGACTCTGTGTACGCTCCGCTGCGTGGCCGTCAGGAGTTGGAGGAGAATGTCGGCATCTACCTGGCCGACAACTACGAGAAGATCACTGTGCCCGTGCCTCACTTTGGAGGAAGTGACCCTGCTGATATAATCCATGATTTCCACAGAGTGAGGACAAATATACACATGTTACATATAGGTCTGATATTCTACCCCTTAAAGACCCATTAACGCCACACTCGCATGTCTCCAGAATGTCTATTTCAAGTTTCAGCCTCAAATACAACACACATAGATGCAGTTCTGAGCCAAAATGTGGGTTGTAACATTTTTTCAGTATGATAACTTCTTTTTTTTTCTTCTTCTAGTAAATGTGAACATGGAGTTTGTCTGAGTTCATGAAAATCTGCAGTCCAGGAGTATAGAACAGCTAGAGTTTTTCCACACAGCTCATAGGCTGCTTTAAAAACAAGACTTCATATTCGTTGTCTTTGTCAGCTGACAAGAATTGGGGGAAAATATGAACATGAGGCAGATTTCATTGCTCATTCGGCTGCATCAGAGGGAATGAGTGCAGAGCATCGGAAAGAAGCATACAGCTAGCAGAAAGTGGACTCTAACTATACTGTATACTCATTGCTCATTTGGCCAAAGTGCAAAGCTGTCGTCTAATGCTAACTAGCTTTGTTAGCAAAGTGCATCCATAGACGACATGGGTTTATTGCACTGCAGACACAGACACCTGCTACTTGGTGCTGAGAAAATAAGTAAATAAATGATGTAGCCCCATGCACTTATACAGTGAGCCTGATAATCATTCATATTTAAGGCTTTTTACAATTTTTTTTTTTTTATTTATTTTTTTTATTTTTTTTTTACAAAACACAAAACTGTGTTGTAAACAAGTGGCCTTTTGAGGAACTGCGGTCTTCACCGATTCCACGTTGGCTTTATCTTTCAACCACAAAAGTTGCAAAATATACAGAAAAGCTAACATTACTGACTTACTTTAAATATCAAAGTTCAGTCAGTGAAATACTGACCTGCTTTTGTTTTTAAATGAGAATGAGAGTTTAATTTTATTGTTAAAGCACCAAATGAAATTCTAGTCAGCTAAAGGTGCTTTACATTGTAAGCTAAAGACTCTACAGTAATGGAGAACTGGTCATAATTAGATTGCTTTGTTGTTGTTTCCAGGGACTGACTGCATATCATGACATTGCTCTGGACAAGTGCTACGTTATCGAGCTCAACACCACCATTGTGATGCCTCCGCGCAACCTCTGGGAGCTGCTTATCAATGTCAAGGTAACACAGCCAATCTTAGGCGACATCTCCAGCTGTTACCAAATGCTGGAAGCTAACATATTTAGCAGTGTAAGAAATGAATAAGAAGAAAACCACCCCACTTCTTTTCTTCCTTTATTTGTAATATCGTTGGTGTACTCTGTGATGTATTGATACACTGCTTATTATGTGGACACACTAACAACTAGCATGGCTTAGTAAGTCTGTCGAAGCTTCCCAAGCTTTTTAATTTAAAGAAAAAAAAATTTAACCTTCTTTGCTGATGTTCGAAGGAGTTGATACTTTTGGCAAAGTTAAAATTAATTTGAGTTAATACACCATTTTGGTGTTGTTTAACTGGAAATATTCCTCTGCTACAATTTGCCAGCATTAAAAGTCACTCGGGAAAATTTCCACAGATGTCAGCCCCCTCAAGAATTAGTATTGCAGCATCATCAGCCCCTTTGTGTTCCCACCGAGCTTGTTACTGTGTCTCTTGCAGAAGGGCACATACTTGCCTCAGACCTACATCATCCATGAAGAGATGGTGGTGACCGGCAAAGTGCACAACATGCGTCAGCTGGGACCTTTCATCTATCGCCTGTGCAACGGGAAGGACACGTACCGCCTGAACCGCCGCGTCACCCGCAGGCGTACGTTGGGGTTAATGGGGCCATTAAAAAGAGCTGATACATGCCTGTGTTTTTGTTTTCTTTTGGGGGATTAAGAGGTTTATCGTTTAAGCTGTGATTGTATCTGAAGTTCAGCGACTCGGCTGATCGCCTCTCTGTGTCTCGCCCCATTTTCCCTCATAGGCATCAACAAGCGTGACACGAAGGACTGCCACCACATCCGCCACTTTGAGAATACATTTGTGGTGGAGACGGTTATCTGCGATGAAGCGTAAACGCGACTGTCATCTGTGAGATTCCCGCCCACACAAAGGCACATCACCAGTCATGTCTCCAGCCACTGTAGCAACCTCCTGTGGATCTGATCATGTCTGAGTTGCACTTTACTTGTTTTTGTTTTGTTTTTAATTTTATTTCAGTACCTCCCCTTTATTCTGTTTCGAATTAGGTAATATTTACCCTAAAGTGTGATGCAATACTAAGCTGCTGGTTATGTCACAGGATTTTCCATGTAGCAAAGGCCTTAAGCCAAAAATAATGATTTCAAGACATCTCCTCTTTGGGGATTTGTATGATGGTTACCGTTGCCGGGGGAGACGACTTTCTCCCCATGTTGTTTTGTTGTGCTCCCCTTGAGGTTACGTTGTTTTCCTTAGTTATCTACACAAAGCATGAGGTATTGCCTTCCTGAGCAAACATGGATTCATTTATTTATATTTTCTCATGTTCAGTGTAATGTAACTGTTGATGACTAGTAGCTTGCTTGCATCTTTAGCCTCTTGCTTACCTGTTGCTTCCTCGCTTCTGCCTTCATCCTGTTAAAAAGCACTATCGCACAGTAGACTTTAGACCAGGCTGCATTGGGCATTACACTTACTATTTTTCTTCTTTGGGAATAATATTCTGCCCCTGAAACACAGACCCATATTTCTTTTTGACCTCTAATTTGTCACACTTTTTCTTCTCTCTCTCTTCCCCCCCCCCCCCCCCCGTCCCCACTACTTTTCTGAATCGTTTTAGACTAACCTTTGTTTTCCCTTGCATGTGTTTATGTATAAGAGAAACAGCACTCTTAGAATGTTTTGTAAAACCACGTTTAAAGCCTTAGTCCAGAGTCAGAGACTGGACTAAAGTCAAAACAAGTGAAAGGGAGCGTATTATATGTTAGATGAACAAAACCAACTGTGATCTGTATATTTTGTCTGCCAATGAAATCTGTCTGTGAATAAAGTAGTAAAAAAAAAAATGACTGAGTTGAGGCATATGTTACTTTATTTCAAACGTTACTAGGCTTCAGTCAGTATCTTATGAATGTAAAAAGACTAAGGGGGTTTTGTTGTCACCATACGGGTGGGTGGGCAAGCAATGTTGACACCCAAATTTGTGAATACGATGACTCAAGAAAGAAGCGATGCAGGAGTTTCAAAGTGACAGCGTAGGTGTATCTTCGACAAATTTTAATCTCAGTGACCTAGACTTCGAGGTTGGAGGTCAGAGGTCAAGTTTTTTGAAAATTCTGTGAATGCGATAACTGGAGAAAAAGCTGACAAAGGATTTTGAATTCGATACCATGGGAGCATCCAGTAGGAGGCTGAGGGTCGACGCTGGCTGCTGCCAGTATTTTTCATTTTACGGTTTCTATTTTGTGTTCTGTACCGATTTAAACATTTCTATAGTAAAATCCTCGTGTGAACCTGCAGCTCTGCCAGCAACTACATTTCCAGTCACCATTAATCAAAAACATAAAATCTCCCTAGATTTTCTAAAGAAATCTCTTAAAGTAAAAGAGGTGACTTTGATGTGTTGGTTATTTGTGTTGCATAATGAAATCGCTCTTAACTGCTATTTGTATTTGACATATGCGCCTTATAGTTGCTTTTTACATCTTCCAGTCTTTGTCAGTGATTTGAACTACATGCTGTGTGAAACTTGTAGTAGGTTAATGTAGGGTAATATTAGAAGAAATGATGACTGTATTACACAGATGGGATAAAACATGGACGTAGCCACTGTGATTCAACCACTGCTTTTGGTCTCAGGATTATCTTTTCTATTTATATTGGAAGTAGAGCTTGTACATTGTTATCTGATGCCATCATGTCATCAGATAACCTTTAATGAATTCTGTCTTTAATGACTTTAAAAAAGCCTCAAGTACTGACTGCAGACATTTGACTTTTTGGGGGATTTTCTCCAATCCACACAGGGTCAAAGCTATACGTAAACGCTCATACAGGCTCTATTAATGTCCTTAGCAAGTTGCACTTTGGCAAGATGCTTTTGGTAGCCATGAAAAAGCTTCTATTGTAATTCTGGCAGATTGATGGAGTTCATTTTAACCATAGTCCACAAATTTTCTATAGTGCTGGTAATTCCAGAACCTTAATGATAGACTGCTTTATTGATTAACCAGTTTTAATGTGTCTTTGAGATCATTGTCCAACTGGAACACCCAACTGTGTCCAAGTTTCAAACAGCTAGGTGTTGATTTGAGGTGAAGCTGAAGAATCTGAATGTCATTCATGGCTGTGTGGCAGGCAGACTAGGACCCAAATGCAGGACTCTGAGTCGAGGATATGACTTGAAAAAAAAGCAACTTTAATGCTGTGACTTAAAAGTTTCAAAAATGGTATAAAAAAATACAAGACATCAGGTAAAAAGCTAAACTTGGAAACTCAGAACCGGGAGACCTGAAAACACACAACAAAAAACAAGAGACGAGAGACTGAGACAAGGACACAAAAGCTTGACATTAGGACGGGGATAAACATGGAAACACACGACAGACTGGAGAGAAAAAACACACAACAGAAAGCAGCAGGAGATGCTGAAGACAGAACAGACATGAGAGCAGGCAAAAACTAAAAAATAGAAATATTAAACACAGATGCACTAGGAAATACAAAACTACAGACTAACTAATACAGGACAAGAAGATGAAAATCTGTTCAATCCAAAAGAAAGATTCACAAAACCATCATAAACTCACAAACTGTGTCAAAGACATAGGATCATGACATTTGTTCTTCATTACTCCATGCACAACAGAAGTGCTGCCACCACCATGCTTGATGTCTGATACAGTGTTCTTAGGTTTGAAAGCCTCAGGTTTAAACATACCTAAACAAGCATACCTCTTGCCATTGTGGCCAAATAACTCAATCATTGTTTCTTTGACTGGTAAAACTGCAGAAGTCATTTGTCCTGTTCGTGTGGGCAGGTGTAAATTTCAGCTTGAAAGTGTTGATTTTGTAGCAGGGTTTTTTTTCTGAAACCTTCTCAGTTCACCATGAAGTAAAACTCACTGGACATTGGCCCTAGTATTACAGCACTTTCCTGTTCATGCCACAGTTGAACTTTTGTGGTTTCTGGGTTGTTCCTCAACATCGAAACCAATTTCATCCCAGCAGAATGTAACGGTTTGGGCCTTCTTCCAAGACTTGGCAAAGTGGTGACACGTCCAGATAACTTGGTCCTTATATCCTGGCAAGTAGAAACTACCAGTTGTAGTCAATTATGATCACTAGGTCTTGGCAAATGATGACTATATTGAATATGACACAATCAACTTTCGTGTACAATAGTAAACATTAACAACAGTAAAATGTAATGGCCAGTCTGGGAAATTCAACCAATCTTCAGTGTCTAATAGCATTTTCAGTGATAACCTTTGGATAATTTTAAATCTGCAGATGAGATAATCAGTCGTCTTACAGTCTGTTGTAGGCTTACACCAACACCCTTCCATCTGGTGGGACTTAATTAGGCCTTGAGCCGTTGGCTCCACTACTGAGGCACTCGCAAAAAAAAACAAAGGCCTGAGTCTTATGAAAGGACTTAAAATATACAGAAGAGATGGGCTTAAACAGTGCTGTATGTAATGTTTTCAAAAATATTTACAAAATATTGTGATTAGTCAATTTTAAACCAGCTTTTCTGCTGAATGTTTAATTATTCTTAATCTATCCTCAACATTATTCATTCATGTGGTACTTTACATGCGTACACACACCCATCTGTCAGAGTTATTCTTATGTATATGCTGTTTTATTTGCCAAAAGAGAAATGAGGAGATTGATATTACTCTTATACGTCTTGATTAAATATTAGGCCAAAGCAACAACGATATGAGAAAAGGTTGTTTGTTTCATGTCCCTGACAGTATGTAGTTCCACACACGTGACTTCTGGAAGACTCTGTTTTTTCTGGGGGGAGGGGACATCTTCTCATGTCAGAGTGTTAAATCTGACAAACTTATTACATGATACTGATCAGGATATTGACTTCATGTAAACTGAAGACAAGTAAGGACGCAGTTTTGCAAACACAAAAAAGTGTTGCAGGTGACTTTTTTCACAGTTTCTAGTAAGTCAGCCACCGATCTGTGGTTGAGGCTTTCATGTTGCAGCGAAAATAGAACATGAAACCACTAGGCCAAGCCTCTTTCACTCCTTCACTTTCTGGGCTTGACACAAATGTTACTGAAGAAATGAACATTGATGGTTAACTGCTGAAAACTGTGCATGTGGTTGAACTACTTAAGAATCTTGTGCACAAACGAGCTACTTTGTAAAAAACAAAAACAAAAAACAGGCATGTATCATGGGACATCTGATAGCAACTCTAGCAGGTCACTAATCTATAGTTTTCTTCCCACGTCCTCTTTTTTCTTCCAGAAGGAGTCAAAAGAAAAATAATACATCAGTGGATCCAGACAGCAGCTCAAAACAATCAGACATGCCAGTGGAGTTATGCTGGTTTTGCTTTTTGTAAGTATGTGTAGTGGCATGGGCAGAAAACATGTGCAGAATATAAGCAAGTTGATGGCAAAAATCAGCATTACGTTCACCTTGTTTCTGACCTTTGCAGAGTCACTGAGATGTTTGTGTAGAGTCCAAGAAACCATAACGGTGCACACAATGTTGACTGCTAGCATTGTGACCAGTAACACAATCTGAAGGTAAATAATTGCTGATCGTGTTACACTTTTATATTCATGAAGTTCAAAACAAATGTGATCTGTGTGGTTCTGTAAGTGTTCTAAAAATCCTTTGGCCTCTGGGATATTTACCACCAGCAAAAACCCCCAGACCAGCGCTGCTCCTTTCCAGGCATTGCACGAGGTCCGAAGATGGCGAGACCTCAGAGGATAAACCACAGCCAGCAGTCGGTCCACACTTATGAAGGTGATGAAGGAGGCGCTGGAGCGAATGTTGTTGCGAAAGATTATTACGCTGAAGAGGCATGTGATAATTCCCAGCGGGGTGCCTGTTGCATGATGGTAGATCCTCATGGGCAAAGAGAAGATGGCTAGCAGGTCTGAGAGTGCCAGGTTCACCATGAAGACAGCGTTGGGTGATTTGAGGCTGTGGCGGCGAAGAAGAATCCACAGTGAGACTGCATTCAGTGGCAGACCTATCACCATAATGCAGCCAAAGATCCCAGCATAAACCCGGTCATCTTCTGTGGAGCTGTTTGATGTGTTCATGATGAGAAAAGAAATGTCTGAATGTCCTTTTTAAAGAACTGAAGCAGTGTGGCAAAGGTTCCTCTTTGTGTGGTTTTTGTTTGTGAGTGAGGCGTGCCTAGTTTGTGACTGTGACTAGTCACACTACAGGAAACTCAAGCTCATCTCATCTCATCTCATCTCACCTCATAAGCTCTGCCTCTATATTTGTGCTTTGAAGATAGGATCTCTGATTATGATTCCTGTAATACACATTTTTAATACGCTCTGACTGTAATGAGTTTATTTTTAGATTCTTGATTCTTTCCTTTGCAATATGGTTTAGTCTTGAGTTTAGTTCTTTTAATGTCTCTGAGTTTATTTATTTGGGGGATGGTTTTTTTTGTAATATAAACTTTACTTCTATAAAGTATTTTCCCAGGTCAGGTTTGTGTCAGCCAAAATACAAAATAAACGTCTTGTTTTCTTTTACCAATTTCTCCTGTGTGGTCTTCATTCTGGTCCTCGCTGATTGGTCTCACACAATCTGCAGCCTCAGATCATGATGGTTTAGAAATATTGGAAATGACAGTATTATTTTTGAGTCTTTAATCTAGGCTATTGCAACCACTGTGCCTCCACTGCAGGCAGGACCATGATAGAATTCACACATGAACGGCTTCCAAACTGAAGTTCACTAATCTGCAGTCAGCTTGCCTTATTTCCTTCCCTCACTTTTTTTTTTTAACTTTCAAGAACATTGAAAATAAAACAAATAAAAAATAATAGTCAATTAAATTTTTAGAGTTTTGTTATTTTAAGTATTGTGTAATTTAGGGATTTTCCCCATCTTATACTTAAATCAGACATTTTTCGTCAATGTTCAGCTGTACACATACAGGTCCTTCTCAAAAAATCAGCATATTGTGATAAAGTTCATTATTTTCGGTAATGTACTGATAAACATTAGACTTTCATATATTTTAGATTCATTACACACAACTGAAGTAGTTCAAGCCTTTCATTGTTTTAATATTGATGATTTTGGCATACAGCTCATGAAAACCCAAATTTCCTATCTCAAAAAATTAGCATATCATGAAAAGGTTCTCTAAACGAGCTATTAACCTAATCATCTGAATCAACGAATTAACTCTAAACACCTGCAAAAGATTCCTGAGGCTTTTAAAAACTCCCAGCCTGGTTCATTACTCAAAACCGCAATCATGGGTAAGACTGCCGCCCTGACTGCTGTCCAGAAGGCCATCATTGACACCCTCAAGCAGGAGGGTAAGACACAGAAAGAAATTTCTGAACGAATAGGCTGTTCCCAGAGTGCTGTATCAAGGCACCTCAGTGGGAAGTCTGTGGGAAGGAAAAAGTGTGGCAGAAAACGCTGCACAATGAGAAGAGGTGACCGGACCCTGAGGAAGATTGTGGAGAAGAACCGATTCCAGATCTTGGGGGACCTATTCATGATTCCATCTGCTGAAAAGCTTTATGGAGATGAAGATTACATTTTTCAGCACGACCTGGCGCCTGCTCACAGTGCCAAAACCACTGGTAAATGGTTTACTGACCATGGTATTACTGTGCTCAATTGGCCTGCCAACTCTCCTGACCTGAACCCCATAGAGAATCTGTGGGATATTGTGAAGAGAAAGTTGAGAGACGCAAGACCCAACACTCTGGATGAGCTTAAGGCCGCTATCGAAGCATCCTGGGCCTCCATAACACCTCAGCAGTGCCACAGGCTGATTGCCTCCATGCCACGCTGCATTGAAGCAGTCATTTCTGAGAAAGGATTCCCGACCAAGTATTGAGTGCATAACTGAACATGATTATTTGAAGGTTGACTTTTTTTGTAGTAAAAACACTTTTCTTTTATTGGTCAGAATTTTTGTGAGATAGGAATTTTGGGTTTTCATGAGCTGTTTGCCAAAATCATCAATATTAAAACAATAAAAGGTTTGAACTACTTCAGTTGTGTGTAATGAATCTAAAATATATGAAAGTCTAATGTTTATCAGTACATTACAGAAAAAAAATGCACTTTATCACAATATGCTGATTTTTTAAGAAGGACCTGTAAAACTGAGATATGATCGGTCTAAAAAAAGAAAAAAAAACAAAGCGTAATTTTACATGAAATAAATAAAAAGTATGAAACATTACAGGGCCTAGGCTTATGTGAATTTACATTGATGGATGCCAGATGGTTTGTTTTCAGTTACCTTTAATACGTTTGTAAGTTTTGAAGAGAGATGATCAGTTTGAATAAACAGGTAAAGACATGTTATTACAGTAGATAACCTGTGCTAAAACTAAACAGAAGAACAGGAAACAATTTCTTAAATGTGGCAGCGTGATGATAAATGATTAGACTGGACACAGTGAATGTTCCTCGTTTGGAGTCTTTTTCTGGAAAACATTTAAATATGTGGCGCTTGTGCGCCATCATCACATATGGTGATGATAAATAAAAGTGGCAACAGGTGCACTGGAGAGCCACAGTGTCCACAGACCATTTCTCTACTTTCCCTCCTGACTGATTTTCCTTTTGTTTGGTTTTTAGCTACTGTCCTTGTCACTGCTGGTAGCCCAGATGCTTACAGCCAATTCTGGTTGCACAGGTAGTCCAACTCCTCCAGGATGGCACATCCATGCAAGAAGGTTTGCTGTGTCTCCGAGCTCAGTCTTGAGTATATGGAGGAGATACCAGGAGATGGGAGGTTGCACAAAGAGAGTTGGACAGGGCCATAGAAAGGCCTCACCCTAAAGGGCAAGATCTGTGTCTGCTCATTTCTACTAGGAGGAGCTGCCAGACTCCCACAGAATGACCTCCAGCAGGCTATTCCTGTGCATGTTAGTTATCAAACTGTCAGGAAAAGGCTTTGTGAAGGTGGCACAAGGTTCCAACATCCTTTAGTGGGCCCCGTGCTCACAGTCCAGTACCATGTATCTGCATCTTCATCTGCAGCTATGTCAGCTGAGTTAAACCTTCTTCTACTGACCACTCTGTGCATGGTCACATCACAGAAAAGTGGATAATGCAGAATCTATAGCAAACACCAGTCAAACATTGGTGAACTTTACTGGTATTTCTGGAAGTTTTATGAATCTTCAGCTTTAACTGTAGAAAAAGAATTCTTCATCCTTTTATAATCTTTTCCTCCAGGAAACACCGCATCAGCTACAGGACAGTTAAGTAATGTACATTTTGCTGTTACACAAAAGAAAACAAACAAAACAAAAAAGCATCTGTGTAAACAACAAATATTTGTTTTATTTAAAATCTTTATACACTTTGACATATATTAGCCCAACATTACTGCGACATACACAAGCTAACATTTGTTTAACAATACCAATAGAAACGTATCTACAGGAGATTTAACCTAACTAAATGAAATCCATTTCACTGCACATGGATGAAACAAATCAAAGCAAAATCAAAGAATCAAAACAAAACAAGCGGGAGAAAAGGCAGCAAGTAAGGGAAATTCATTCTTCACAAATTTCTTTCAAAAGAAAGGCGAGCACAGCATAACTAACATGCTAAGATTGATTTAGCTGTCAGCAGTTGTAACAGGCAGTGGGAGAGTTTTATATGTGACACTATATCTATCACAATTAGACAGCACAAATTACCACAATGAAACACATGGGCTTAATTTTAGAAAGAGCCATACAGAGCAAAGCAGCAGCAGCTCCCTCTCTAAATGATGTGCCATAAGGTGGGCTGATATAGTGGCAACTAAAATCTCCATCCATTCACCTCTATTTATCCAATTCAGGGTTGAAGGGGTGCTGGAGCCTATTCGAGCTACCATAGGGTGACAGGCAGGATATACCTTGGACAGGTCGCTAGTATGTCACAGGGCTGCCACTAAAATTCATTTTGAGCAATCACTTGTATCGACAGAAGTTTCAAATGAAACCTTAGCAACCCTAATATCAAGCAGAATGTAACATTATTGTATATTGGACTAAATCAGCCATAAGGTTAGAGAGGCTTTTTTGTGGAAGCAAGTGTGTTTCAGGCAGATGAAAAACAGCCCCAAATGAAAAACTCTTGAACTCATAAACAATTCACAAAAAAACATAGAAAACATACCAAGTGTTTAAACTGAGAAAATGTACCTTTTAAAGACAAATATTAGCCCATTTTAAATTTGATGGCAGCAACTGATCTAAAAAAAAGACTCTTCTACTATGAAGCCACACTGCTGTAATAGAGCCAGTATGTTATTTATCACTGTCTTATGCAACAAATTCTCTGAAAAAATGTCATCAACATTTAGAGCATTGCTCTAAAATCTGTATATAACTATCAGCATTGATGGTGCCTTTCCAGATGTGCAAGTTGCCAATTTCATGGTCAGTAATGCACACCCATACCATCAGAAGTGTAACCTTTAGAAGGCCCATCTCTTCTTTAGTCCAGAGAATTGATCTGACCATAGAAAAGTTTTTCAATTTGTGCATTTTAAATGGATTTTGCCCAGAGAAGATGGTGGTGTTCCTGGACCATGTTCTTCTTTTTCTTTAACTTGGATTTGTCGTTGGCACAGTAAATTATGATTATGATTCACATACAGCAATTTCTGCAAGTGTTCCCATGCAGTGATTTCCATGACACAGGCATACTTTTTTGTAATGCAGTGCTATATTAAGGCCTGAAAATCACAGGACTGCAATGTTGATTTTGGGCTTTGTCCCTTGCGCACAGAGATTCCTCCACATTCTCATAATGCATTGATGGTGTTATGTATTGTAGATTATGAGATATTCAAGCCTTTACAATTTTACATTGAGGGATGTTATTCTGATTTTTTTTCACAATTTAGAGATGCAGTTTTTATAGATTGATGAAACTCTTCCTTTCTAAGATGCTCTTTTTATACCACATTACTGACCTGTCTTTCATGCAACTGAAAAATGTACAAGGAGACAACTTATCACAAAAACAAAGCAGCTAGTCTGACTAAAAAGACGAAAAAACACAATTTTTCTTCTGTTTTTCTTATCTGTTTGTTAAAAGGTGGTTTGTTTCATGTCCTGACAGTATTTAGTTCAACAAGCGGTGACTTCCAGAAGCTTTTTTTAAAAAAAAGTCTCTAACTGATTTAGACAAGCTGCTTCGTCAGTTGTGAAGTGAACAAATATAAAGTAGATTTAATGAATTATGTGATTTTTTTTCTCTACACTGTTTTTCTCAACTGCATGAGAAATACTTCAGGAGAAGGCTTTAAGAAAAAAACTTCAGTGTGTCTGAATACATCTTCTCATGTCAGATTGTTAATTCTGACAAACTTATTACATGATACTGATTGAGATATTAACTGAACTTGACAAAAATAACATCTTAGTTCCAGTGTTGCAGCTGCCTTTTTTCACAGTTTCTAGTAAAGCAGATGAGCCACCGGTCTTCCTGTGGTTGAGGTTTTCATGTTGCAGTGAAAATAAAACATGAAACCACTAGGCCAAGCCAAGGCTTTTATTCTTTTACTTTCTGGCTTTTACACAAATGTTACTGAAGAAATGAACATTGATGGTTAACTGTAAAATAGTCAGATGTCAGATGTCTATTCATATTAACGTACAGAATTCACCTGCTTGCTGCTACTACTGCACACCCAATGTATATACATATATATATATAATGTTCTTCCTCTACACCCCCCCCCCCCCCCCCCCCCCCCCAATTTTTTTTGCACATGTCGAGGAGCATGTCAGGCTACATTTCACTGTGTGTTATACTTGTATAACTATACATGTGACAAATAAAGAACCTTGAACTGCTGAAAACTGTGCATGTGGTTGAACTACTTAAGAATCTTGTGCACAAACGAGCTACTTTGTAAAAAACAAAAACAAAAAAAAAACAAAAAACAGGCATGTATCGTGGGACATCTGATAGCAACTCTAGCAGGTCACTAATCTATAGTTCTCTTCCCGTGTCCTCTTTTTTCTTCCAGAAGGAGTCAAAAGAAAAATAATACGTCAGTGGATCCAGACAGCAGTTCAAAACAGTCAGACATGCCAGTGGGGTTATACTGGTTTTGCTTTTTGTAACTGCGTGTAGTGGCATGGGCAGAAAACATGTGCAGAATATAAGCAAGTTGATGGCAAAAATCAGCATTACGTTCACCTTGTTTCTGACCTTTGCAGAGTCACTGAGATGTTTGTGTAGAGTCCAGGAAACCATAACGGTGCACACAATGTTGACTGCTAGCATTGTGACCAGTAACACAATCTGAAGGTAAATAATTGCTGATCGTGTTACACTTTTATAATAATGAGATTGAAAACAAATGTGATCTGTGTGGTTCTGTAAGTGTTTAAAAAATCCTATGCCCTCTGGGATATTTACCACCAGGAAAAACCCCCAGACCAGCGCTGCTCCTTTCCAGGCATTGCACGAGGTCCGAAGATGGCGAGACCTCAGAGGATAAACCACAGCCAGCAGTCGGTCCATGCTTATGAAGGTGATGAAGGAGGCGCTGGAGCGGAGGTTTTTGCGAAAGATTATTACGCTGAAGAGGCATGTGATAATTCCCAGCGGAGTGCCTGTTGCATGATGGTAGATCCTCATGGGCAAAGACATGATTGCTAGCAGGTCTGAGAGTGCCAGGTTCACCATGAAGACAGCGTTGGGTGATTTGAGGCTGTGGCGGCGAAGAAGAATCCACAGTGAGACTGCATTCAGTGGCAGACCTATCACCATAATGCAGCCAAAGATCCCAGCATAAACCCGGTCATCTTCTGTGGAGCTGTTTGATGTGTTCATGATGAGAAAAGAAATGTCTGAATGTCCTTTTTAAAGAACTGAAGCCGAGCAGCAAAGGTTCCTCTTTGTGTGGTTTTTGTTTGTGAGTGAGGCGTGACTAGTTTGTCACTGTAGCTAGTCACACTACAGGAAACTCAAGCTCATCTCATAAGCTCTGCCTCTATATTTGTGCATTTTGAGTGTATTTTTATATTCTTGATTCTTTCCTTTGCAGTGGTTTAGTGTAGCACCCTCAAGGATTGACGTACGCACGATGTAGTTATAGAACAGGGGTTATTCTGTTCTTGGCAACCCGTGAGAACTGCTCACGGACAAACAATAAACAAAACATCACATCAAAATGCGCTCTTGTACTTAGTGCCAATCAATCAAAAGTCCTTAATTACAGAAAACAAAACATTTAAAACACACAAACCTCATGTGCTGACATCCAGGAGGTGCTAAATAGTCCTTTATGGCCTTATTGCCTTATCCTCCATCTTCTTTCTCAATTATTTCTACTCTTTGAACGATATTTTCTCCATGTGTGGAGCTAACTGTGAGCTGCAGCATGCAGACACCATGTGCGTTAGCAAAAAAGGAAACTGGGAGGAGATCAAGCTGTACCCTACACAATTCACCACCAGAGGGCGCAAAGAACAAAATCCAGACATACAGCTTAACAAACATCAAATGCAAAAGACCGTTACATTTAGTCTTGAGTTTAGTTCTTTTAATGTCTCTGAGTTTATTTTAATGGGGGAGGGGTTTTTTGTAATATAAACTTTACTTCTATACTGGGGCGATTCTAGGATCAGAGCTTTGGGGGTGCTGAGCACCCAGAGAGCTGCCCATCCAGGCAAGGTAAACTTTACTCATCACGATGAGACTTCTTCCCTGTCTCTGTTAGTCCCTGCATCCCTAAATGTCTCCAGTTGTCCCAAGTTCCCTCTGACTGTCTCCTTGGTGCATTTAAACCCCTGTTCCTCCCTGTCCTCATTGTCTGTTGTCTTCATCTCCATTATCAGTTATCATAATTTTACCCTCTCTGTGCAAGTCTGCAAATTTCTTTATTAAATCATAAGATTCTTAAATTCATCAAATCTCTCTGTGCCTGGGTCCTCGTCACAAAACATGACATCACTGTTTTGTACATTTTAACACAATTTAATCCCCACAGTTGTGAAAGAAAAGCAAAACACTTTTTTGACAAGTCTGTAACAAAACCATCAAATCTGATAAAGGTTATTTAAATGCTGCTAAAGAAGAATGGATTGGAATAAAAAACAAACAAACAAACTGATGATGAAAATGATGCTCATAGTGAGTAAAAAGTAAACTGAGTGCATTTTTGGACAGATTCACTTTTAAAGTGTATGTATAATATAATACGGATACGTAAAAAAATACACTCCAAAAATAGAAGAGTCCTTGAAATGTACAAAATATTATTAAAAAATTAGAAAACTGAGACACCTTGGCCTATGGTACAATGTATATAATGTATGAAAAGATCTTTACTGCAGATGCTACTATGGCTCTGCAGATTTTTTCTTTTCTTTTAACCTATGTCGCCTCACCTTGAGGTTGGCAAATCTGTCTATCACATTTTGGTGGTCAAGTCTCTCAAGCATCTCTTTCTCATCTCTGCTGGAGTCTGCTTTGACCCATGGTCCTTCTCAGCCAGGTATGGAGCTGACTCAAGAAACTAAATGACCTCTCACAGCTACAGCTGCTAACTGGGTTTGTTAGGGCAACCTGAATAACAGTTTTCAGTGTGGGGAAGATCTGATTATCCAGAAGATTGTACAATGTTAACATATCTGGAATGGCACCAGCCTCACTCTTGAGCTTCAAAAAGTCTTTGGTAACCGTGACTTCCTCTGACTGAAGCTCAATATGGTAATGCAGTGCCAGGGCTGACAACCCAGTTTGTTTTGCAGATTCTGTAGAGCAGCTTTAATATAGGGAGAACACAACTTCCAGATTGTATGAGTAAAATTAGTTGTTTCCCCCCCCCCCCCCCTTTGCCAGTTTAACAGTTTCTGTTTTGCCTGTTAGTACTCCCTGTCTGTTTTCTTACCTGGTTCTGCCTGACCTTGTACTTTCTCCTCATGTTCCCCTCTTTCCTCTTTGGACTGACATTCATACACAAATAGATTGTATTCAATTAGATTAAAAAAATACTATTAAGATCACTAATAAAAAAGTCCTCTCTCAGTGTATTTTCAACCAAAAGGCAAATAACCAAACCACATGTACATCTAATAAAGGATACAAATATTGAAACACTGATCCAACATTATCCGTTATTGATGGATCATTTGATCTTACACTTTTACCTGAATGTGTCATGGGGCCGAGTGGCATGTACTGAACAGGACTCAGGTGCAGAAACCCAGAGCAGAGACAGCAGATGATGTAACAATTTATTAGGCTTAAGTGCAAAAAAAGAAAAGATAGCAAAGACAAAAAACAAAACAAAACAATAAGACGTGGAGTTTGACGAGGCGTGGCCTGGGGAACGTGGCTAGGGCGAGGGAATGAGGCCTGAGATGCGGAGTGGAGCTGCGCAGGGAACAGTCACACTGAAGAGAGAAGATAGAGGAGTTAGGGAGGTAGTGGAGGCGTGCAGCTCGGATCTCAGCTGACCCTTCTCACCCTGGACACAGTCTGTTTGACCTGCTCCCCTCAGGCAGGAGGCTCCGGTCCATTCGCACCAGAACCTCTCGCCATAAGAACAGTTTCTTCCCCTCTGCTGTTGGACACATGAACAATAACCGTATGACTGTTCCCACCACTAACACATGACCCTACGCTGTGTTCACTGCATCATTCCATGTTTGGCACTGATCACCACCTACACTCATGTATATATCTACTTAGCACTTTTAATTCTTATTCTCATGTCTATTTAAGCGTAATTTATGACAGTATGTTTGCACTGAAGCACTGCAGCAATTTCCTAATGTTGTAAACCTGCTCAACATTTGGCAATAAAACCCTTTCTGATTCTGATTCTGGAGGCAGCTCTGAAGTGGCCAGTTGTAAGAGTAGCAATTCTTACTTGCAGTAGGGGACATGGAGTGTTGAGAGGGGGGTGATGAGAATCCAGGGGGAGGCTGAGTGGCGTGGAAAGGCTGGCCTGAGATCCGGGGCTTCAGATGGAGTGTGATGGCAGGAGGGCAGGCAGGTGAGGCACAGAGAGATTTTCAAAATGATTGCTTGGTATCCTGAGTCGGGAGGTGGAGCGTGAGCCAAGGTGAATACAGCAACTGCAGCACAAGAGTCTTGTTAACAAGATAGATCACAGCAAGCACTTGAAGTATAAGGCCTGTTACCAACATGTGTTGATGACAAACTGGCAGTGAATGAACATCAACGTGTGGTTTAAATCCCTCTGGCTTGATTGCCTGCAATAGGCTCCAGGTGTGCAGGAGCTGGAGTTGGCCCTGCCCAGGGGCGGATCCCAGGTCAGTTCAGGAGCCTTATGGAAATTCCAGCCACCCACCGCAGACCATGACAGAATGTGGCTCCTTCTTTTGAAAAAACTTCCTCATATCCATTATGAGCCTGGCTGTCTCTCTGTGTACACACACACACACACACACACACACACACACACACACACACACACACACACACAGAACAGGAGCTATAAGGTTAATGGGCATCCAGTCAGTTAGCTAGTTAGTACCTTGGGTTCAATATCGGTACATGCACATATGACAAAATAACCAGTTTCTCTCATTACATTTCAAACAGGACAGTGGTAACAACAGCAGGCTACGGACAATGTTAAGTTTTAGATTTTAAATAGGCTATATACATTTCAATGACATCAACAGGACAGTCAAATAGCGCTGGTTTTACTACAGAGTAGTTGTAGGGTAGCAAACATCGTCGGAAGTTTTCAACACTGCAGGTTACCTGTTATAATGTTTTTTCAGCTAAAAAGAAACATGGCCTGACTCCTACCTAACTATATAAAGAGTAACTGAAAGTTAAATGCAGCTAACATGTCCTGTTTCCCAGGTGGTGTTACCCTTTTCCCTGCGGTGGGGAGAGGCAGACCGCCCCGACTCCGCAGCAGCAGGGAGGCCCCACACTCCAGACCGCAGTTGGACGGCCAACTCCTCCTAGCCCCCCCGCTCCAGCAGGCCGCAGAGAACGGGGGTGAGAGAAGACCACCACCACCTGGGTCTGGGTGCAGTTCCCCCCTCCAGGGGCAAGGGTACCTAGACCCGGTTCGTAGAGTACGCTTGGGGAGTGTGATCGTGTGTACAGCGTCTCTTTATGTCTGTCTCCACGTTGGTTGAGTGTGGAGTAAGTGCATATGAGAGCATGAGGGTGGGGATGGATGTTTGTGTCTGTGTGTGCCTATATGTCTGTGTCTATATGTCAGGTTGGGTATCAGACGCCACCTCTCTGGGGACATCTCAGGCCCTCCAAGGTTTGGAGGCCTATCTCCACCCACCACTTCCCCTGCCAGTGGCGGACTCCCTCAGGTGTCGGTGCGTTGGTGGTTCTTTGTGTCTGGGGGTGGGCGTCCGGGTACACACCGGCTCACTCCTTGGCGGCCGCTTATCGGGGCCTGGAGCCTGGGGCTCGCTCGGGCCACTTCGGAGGTGGGGTGCCCCCGGCCTCTCGGCCTGGGGCTCGGTCACTCAGGCACAGCTGGGTGCCGGCGGAGCTCACGGGCGCGTCACTGCAACTCCCCCTGGCTTCTGCTCCGCGGCTGCTGAGTGAGCCCTCATCTGGGACTCTCCTCAGCTCTTACTGGGACAGTGGCGCGGCTGCCCCTCTGTTGGTCTTCCTTGGTCTCTTGTGTTCTGGGGGCCTCTGGATGTCTGGAGTTTTGATCTCCTCCATACCTGCTTCATACCCTGGAGGACGGGGCTGTGGCTCCCCACACTCCCTAGCAGATCGTTACATGGAGAAACCTTTGGAATGCAAGCATGCTGATCCACACAGGTATGCACACAGGTGTACACACGGGTATTCACAGACGCGGACTACAGCTTTCTTGGCTGCTGCCTCAAAGCACATTGTACGCTGTCTATCTTGCGTGCTGCACAATATCGTTTATTATTTAGTATCTACTGATATCTACTGCTAGCTAGTTTATTGTGATGGTGCTGTTTTTTTTTATTATGTTGCTCTTTGTTGTTTGCTTTCTCTTCTGTTTTTTTTCTCCATACAGGTGACCCAGGTGTTTTGTTTGTTTTTCTTTCTTCCTTCTCCCCCTTCTCACCGTCTCTTCTCCCCTTTGGTTTTCTTTCTCTCCCTCTCTTTCTTTCATTCTCTCTCCCTGTCCTATCCCCCAGTCATGTCTGTCCCGTTTGTAGCAACTGAAAATAAAATAAATTCATAATTATAATAAAGGTCAATCAAATGGACCAATATGGCAAGGCCATGATGATCCACTTGGTAAAATAAATCCGCTTGGCATCTTTCTTGGCCTTAAGACAACAATTCTGATGGCTAAAGATCCAAACGGGACACAAAAAACAAAAAAAAAACAAAATAGTCAACAGGGTCGCAAGAAGCGTGTGGAAAAACCAAGGCGCAAAATAACTGCCCATGAACTGAGAAAAGTCAAGCGTGCAGCTGCCAAGATGCCACTTGCCACCAGTTTGGCCATATTTCAGAGCTGCAACATCACTGGAGTGCCCAAAAGCACAAGGTGTGCAATACTCAGAGACATGGCCAAGGTAAGAAAGGCTGAAAGACGACCACCACTGAACAAGACACACAAGCTGAAACATCAAGACTGGGCCAAGAAATATCTCAAGACTGGTTTTTCTAAGGTTTTATGGACTGATGAAATGAGAGTGAGTCTTGATGGGCCAGATGGACGGGCTCGTGGCTGGATTGGTAAAGGGCAGAGAGCTCCAGTCCGACTCAGACGCCAGCAAGGTGGAGGTGGAGTACTGGTTTGGGCTGGTATCATCAAAGATGAGCTTGTGGGGCCTTTTCGGGTTGAGGATGGAGTCAAGCTCAACTCCCAGTCCTACTGCCAGTTTCTGGAAGACACCTTCTTCAAGCAGTGGTACAGGAAGAAGTCTGCATCCTTCAAGAAAAACATGATTTTCATGCAGGACAATGCTCCATCACACGCGTCCAAGTACTCCACAGCGTGGCTGGCAAGAAAGGGTATAAAAGAAGAAAAACTAATGACATGGCCACCTCGTTCACCTGATCTGAACCCCATTGAGAACCTGTGGTCCATCATCAAATGTGAGATTTACAAGGAGGGAAAACAGTACACCTCTCTGAACAGTGTCTGGGAGGCTGTGGTTGCTGCTGCACGCAATGTTGATGGTGAACAGATCAAAACACGGACAGAATCCATGGATGGCAGGCTTTTGAGTGTCCTTGCAAAGAAAGGTGGCTATATTGGTCGCTGATTTGTTTTTGTTTTGTTTTCGAATGTCAGAAATGTATATTTGTGAATGTGGAGATGTTATATTGGTTTCACTGGTAAAAATAAATAATTGAAATGGGAAAAAAACCCAAAACAAAACAAAAAAAAAAACATGTCCTGTTTTAAGCCAGGCACTCCCACCTCCGCTCAGCCACTATTGCTCTGGCAGCAACGGTGCTAGAGCCAGAGCAGGGGAGAGCCGAGCTGGAACAAACCATTTTGGGAGGGGGGAGGGGTTATCTATACTTTTGTTGTTAAAATGTTCCATCTCAAGTAAGTACTGTATGCTTTTTATATTTTTAGTAGTGTGTCCCACAAACAGCAAATATTTTCAAAAAAAAGTAAGAAATCTTTGGGGGTGCTTTGATTTATTTTGGGGTGTGATGAAGCACCCCCAAAATGCTGAAGCACCCCCAAAAATGAGCTAAAATCGCCCCTGCTTCTATAAAGTATTTTCCCAGTTCAGGTTCCCTGTTGCATTTAGGTTTGTCTTGTTTATTGTGTCAGCCAAAATACAAAATAAACGTCTTGTTTTCTTTTACCAATCTCTCCTGTGTCGTCTTCATTCTGGTGCTCACTGATTGGTCTCACACAATCTGCAGCCTCAGATCATGATGGTTTAGAAATATTGGAAATGACAGTATTATTTTTGAGTTGCGTTTTTAATCTAGGCCATAGGTGTCAAACTCTGACCCGCGGGCCAAATTTGGCCCACAGCCTAATTACATTTGGCCCGCGAAGCCATACCAAATTACTATTAGAGCTGGCCTACTGGTATTATACAGCTAATATATATATTGTTTAGTATTAAGCTTTGCTTGTTCCATATTCAGTTTTTCAGCAAAACTTGTTTGAATCCATAAGAAAAGATTCATTCTTATATCTAGAGGAAGATTCTTTTTTCAATAAATATTAACGTTAGCCCGCGACTTTGTTCCAGTTTTGAATTTTGGCCCACTGTGTATTTGAGTTTGACACCCCTGATCTAGGCCATTGTAACCACTGTGACTCCACTGCAGGCAGGACCATGATAAAGTTCACACATAAATGGCTTCCAAACTGAAGTTCACTAATCTGCAGTCAGCTTGCCTTATTTCCTTCCCTCACTTTTTTTTTTCACTTTCAAGAACATTGAAAATAAAACAAATAACAAGTCAATTAAATTTTTAGAGTTTTGTTATTTTAAGTATTGTGTAATTTAGGGATTTTCCCCATCTTATACTTAAATAAGATATTTTTCGTCACTGTTCAGCTGTACACATAAAAATGAAATATGGACTGTCTAAAAAAAAAGAGAGCGTAATTTTACATGAAATAAATAAAAAGTATGAAACATTACAGGGCCTAGGCTTATGTGAATTTACATTGATGGATGCCAGATGGTTTGTTTTCAGTTACCTTTAATACGTTTGTAAGTTTTGAAGAGAGATGATCAGTTTGAATAAACAGGTAAAGACATGTTATTACAGTAGATAACCTGTGCTAAAACTAAACAGAAGAACAAGAAACAATTTCTTAAATGTGGCAGCGTGATGATAAATGATTAGACTGGACACAGTGAATGTTCCTCGTTTGGAGTCTTTTTCTGGAAAACATTTAAATATGTGGCGCTTGTGCGCCATCATCACATATGGTGATGATAAATAAAAGTGGCAACAGGTGCACTGGAGAGCCACAGTATCCACAGACCATTTCTCTACTTTCCCTCCTGACTGATTTTCCTTTTGTTTGGTTTTTAGCTACTGTTCTTGTCACTGCTGGTAGCCCAGATGCTTACAGCCAATTCTGGTTGCACAGGTAGTCCAACTCCTCCAGGATGGCACATCCATGCAAGAAGGTTTGCTGTGTCTCCGAGCTCAGTCTTGAGTATATGGAGGAGATACCAGGAGATGGGAGGTTGCACAAAGAGAGTTGGACAGGGCCATAGAAAGGCCTCACCCTAAAGGGCAAGATCTGTGTCTGCTCATTTCTACTAGGAGGAGCTGCCAGACTCCCACAGAATGACCTCCAGCAGGCTATTCCTGTGCATGTTAGTTATCAAACTGTCAGGAAAAGGTTTTGTGAAGGTGGCACAAGGTTCCAACATCCTTTAGTGGGCCCCGTGCTCACAGTCCAGTACCATGTATCTGCATCTTCATCTGCAGCTATGTCAGCTGAGTTAAACCTTCTTCTACTGACCACTCTGTGCATGGTCACATGTTAACCAAGTTAAACAGCAAATGTATTCAGCACAAAATTAAAATATAAACCTAAATTGTTCCATGCCACCATTTTTATAAACTCTGACATCACAGAAAACTGCATAATGCACGATCTATAGCAAACACCAGTCAAACATTGGTGAACTTTACTGGTATTTCTGGAAGTTTTATGAATCTTCAGCTTTAACTGTAGAAAAAGAATTCTTCATCCTTTTATAATCTTTTCCTCCAGGAAACACCGCATCAGCTACAGGACAGTTAAGTAATGTACATTTTGCTGTTACACAAAAGAAAACAAACAAAACAAAAAAGCATCTGTGTAAACAACAAATATTTGTTTTATTTAAAATCTTTATACACTTTGACATATATTAGCCCAACATTACTGCGACATACACAAGCTAACATTTGTTTAACAATACCAATAGAAACGTATCTACAGGAGATTTAACCTAACTAAATGAAATCAATTTCACTGCACATGGATGAAACAAATCAAAGCAAAATCAAAGAATCAAAACAAAACAAGCGGGAGAAAAGGCAGCAAGTAAGGGAAATTCATTCTTCACAAATTTCTTTCAAAAGAAAGGCGAGCACAGCATAACTAACATGCTAAGATTGATTTAGCTGTCAGCAGTTGTAACAGGCAGTGGGAGAGTTTTATATGTGACACTATATCTATCACAATTGGACAGCACAAATTACCACAATGAAACACATGGGCTTAATTTTAGAAAGAGCCATACAGAGCAAAGCAGCAGCAGCTCCCTCTCTAAATGATGTGCCATAAGGTGGGCTGATATAGTGGCAACTAAAATCTCCATCCATTCACCTCTATTTATCCAATTCAGGGTTGAAGGGGTGCTGGAGCCTATTCGAGCTACCATAGGGTGACAGGCAGGGTATACCTTGGACAGGTCGCTAGTATGTCACAGGGCTGCCACTAAAATTCATTTTGAGCAATCACTTGTATCGACAGAAGTTTCAAATGAAACCTTAGCAACCCTAATATCAAGCAGAATTTAACATTATTGTATATTGGACTAAATCAGCCATAAGGTTAGAGAGGCTTTTTTGTGGAAGCAAGTGTGTTTCAGGCAGATGAAAAACAGCCCCAAATGAAAAACTCTTGAACTCATAAACAATTCACAAAAAAACATAGAAAACATACCAAGTGTTTAAACTGAGAAAATGTACCTTTTAAAGACAAATATTAGCCCATTTTAAATTTGATGGCAGCAACTGATCTAAAAAAAAGACTCTTCTACTATGAAGCCACACTGCTGTAATAGAGCCAGTATGTTATTTATCAGTCTTATGCAACAAATTCTCTGAAAAAATGTCATCAACAATTAGAGCATTGCTCTAAAATCTGTATATAACTATCAGCATTGATGGTGCCTTTCCAGATGTGCAAGTTGACAATTTCATGGTCAGTAATGCACACCCATACCATCAGAAGTGTAACCTTTAGAAGGCCCATCTCTTCTTTAGTCCAGAGAATTGCTCTGACCATAGAAAAGTTTTTCAATTTGTGCATTTTAAATGCATTTTGCCCAGAGAAGATGGTGGTGTTCCTGGACCATGTTCTTCTTTTTCTTTAACTTGGATTTGTCGTTGGCACAGTAAATTATGATTATGATTCACATACAGCAATTTCTGCAAGTGTTCCCATGCAGTGATTTCCATGACACAGGCATACTTTTTTGTAATGCAGTGCTATATTAAGGCCTGAAAATCACAGGACTGCAATGTTGATTTTGGGCTTTGTCCCTTGCGCACAGAGATTCCTCCACATTCTCATAATGCATTGATGATGTTATGTATTGTAGATTATGAGATATTCAAGCCTTTACAATTTTACATTGAGGGATGTTATTCTGATTTTTTTTCACAATTTAAAGACGCAGTTTTTATAGGTTGATGAAACTCTTCCTTTCTAAGATGCTCTTTTTATACCACATTACTGACCTGTCTTTCATGCAACTGAAAAATGTACAAGGAGACAACTTATCACAAAAACAAAGCAGCTAGTCTGACTAAAAAGACGAAAAAACACGATTTTTCTTCTGTTTTTCTTATCTGTTTGTTAAAAGGTGGTTTGTTTCATGTCCTGACAGTATTTAGTTCAACAAGCGGTGACTTCCAGAAGCTTTCTAACTGATTTAGACAAGCTGCTTCCTCAGTTGTGAAGTGAACAAATATAAAGTAGATTTAATGAATTATGTGATTTTTTTTTCTCTACACTGTTTTTCTCAACTGCATGAGAAATACTTCAGGAGAAGGCTTTAAGAAAAAAACTTCAGTGTGTCTGAATACATCTTCTCATGTCAGATTGTTAATTCTGACAAACTTATTACATGATACTGATTGAGATATTAACTGAACTTGACAAAAATAACATCTTAGTTCCAGTGTTGCAGCTGCCTTTTTTCACAGTTTCTAGTAAAGCAGATGAGCCACCGGTCTTCCTGTGGTTGAGGTTTTCATGTTGCAGTGAAAATAAAACATGAAACCACTAGGCCAAGCCAAGGCTTTTATTCTTTTACTTTCTGGCTTTTACACAAATGTTACTGAAGAAATGAACATTGATGGTTAACTGTAAAATAGTCAGATGTCAGATGTCTATTCATATTAACGTACAGAATTCACCTGCTTGCTGCTACTACTGCACACCCAATGTATATACATATATATATATATAATGTTCTTCCTCTACACCCCCCCCCCCCCCCCCCCCCCCCCAATTTTTTTTGCACATGTCGAGGAGCGTGTCAGGCTACATTTCACTGTGTGTTATACTTGTATAACTATACATGTGACAAATAAAGAACCTTGAACTGCTGAAAACTGTGCATGTGGTTGAACTACTTAAGAATCTTGTGCACAAACGAGCTACTTTGTAAAAAACAAAAACAAAAAAAAAACAAAAAACAGGCATGTATCGTGGGACATCTGATAGCAACTCTAGCAGGTCACTAATCTATAGTTCTCTTCCCGTGTCCTCTTTTTTCTTCCAGAAGGAGTCAAAAGAAAAATAATACGTCAGTGGATCCAGACAGCAGTTCAAAACAGTCAGACATGCCAGTGGGGTTATACTGGTTTTGCTTTTTGTAACTGCGTGTAGTGGCATGGGCAGAAAACATGTGCAGAATATAAGCAAGTTGATGGCAAAAATCAGCATTACGTTCACCTTGTTTCTGACCTTTGCAGAGTCACTGTGATGTTTGTGTAGAGTCCAGGAAACCATAACGGTGCACACAATGTTGACTGCTAGCATTGTGACCAGTAACACAATCTGAAGGTAAATAATTGCTGATCGTGTTACACTTTTATAACAATGAGATTGAAAACAAATGTGTTCTGTGTGGTTCTGTAAGTGTTTAAAAAATCCTATGCCCTCTGGGATATTTACCACCAGGAAAAAGCCCCAGACGAGCGCTGCTCCTTTCCAGGCATTGCACGAGGTCCGAAGATGGCGAGACCTCAGAGGATAAACCACAGCCAGCAGTCGGTCCACGCTTATGAAGGTGATGAAGGAGGCGCTGGAGCGGAGGTTTTTGCGAAAGATTATTACGCTGAAGAGGCATGTGATAATTCCCAGCGGGGTGCCTGTTGCATGATGGTAGATCCTCATGGGCAAAGACATGATGGCTAGCAGGTCTGAGAGTGCCAGGTTCACCATGAAGACAGCGTTGGGTGATTTGAGGCTGTGGCGGCGAAGAAGAATCCACAGTGAGACTGCATTCAGTGGCAGACCTATCACCATAATGCAGCCAAAGATCCCAGCATAAACCCGGTCATCTTCTGTGGAGCTGTTTGATGTGTTCATGATGAGAAAAGAAATGTCTGAATGTCCTTTTTAAAGAACTGAAGCCGAGCAGCAAAGGTTCCTCTTTGTGTGGTTTTTGTTTGTGAGTGAGGCGTGACTAGTTTGTCACTGTAGCTAGTCACACTACAGGAAACTCAAGCTCATCTCATAAGCTCTGCCTCTATATTTGTGCATTTTGAGTGTATTTTTATATTCTTGATTCTTTCCTTTGCAGTGGTTTAGTGTAGCACCCTCAAGGATTGACGTACGCACGATGTAGTTATAGAACAGGGGTTATTCTGTTCTTGGCAACCCGTGAGAACTGCTCACGGACAAACAATAAACAAAACATCACATCAAAATGCGCTCTTGTACTTAGTGCCAATCAATCAAAAGTCCTTAATTACAGAAAACAAAACATTTAAAACACACAAACCTCATGTGCTGACATCCAGGAGGTGCTAAATAGTCCTTTATGGCCTTATTGCCTTATCCTCCATCTTCTTTCTCAATTATTTCTACTCTTTGAACGATATTTTCTCCATGTGTGGAGCTAACTGTTAGCTGCAGCATGCAGACACCATGTGCGTTAGCAAAAAAGGAAACTGGGAGGAGATCAAGCTGTACCCTACACAATTCACCACCAGAGGGCGCAAAGAACAAAATCCAGACATACAGCTTAACAAACATCAAATGCAAAAGACCGTTACATTTAGTCTTGAGTTTAGTTCTTTTAATGTCTCTGAGTTTATTTTAATGGGGGAGGGGTTTTTTGTAATATAAACTTTACTTCTATACTGGGGCGATTCTAGGATCAGAGCTTTGGGGGTGCTGAGCACCCAGAGAGCTGCCCATCCAGGCAAGGTAAACTTTACTCATCACGATGAGACTTCTTCCCTGTCTCTGTTAGTCCCTGCATCCCTAAATGTCTCCAGTTGTCCCAAGTTCCCTCTGACTGTCTCCTTGGTGCATTTAAACCCCTGTTCCTCCCTGTCCTCATTGTCTGTTGTCTTCATCTCCATTATCAGTTATCATAATTTTACCCTCTCTGTGCAAGTCTGCAAATTTCTTTATTAAATCATAAGATTCTTAAATTCATCAAATCTCTCTGTGCCTGGGTCCTCGTCACAAAACATGACATCACTGTTTTGTACATTTTAACACAATTTAATCCCCACAGTTGTGAAAGAAAAGCAAAACACTTTTTTGACAAGTCTGTAACAAAACCATCAAATCTGATAAAGGTTATTTAAATGCTGCTAAAGAAGAATGGATTGGAATAAAAAACAAACAAACAAACTGATGATGAAAATGATGCTCATAGTGAGTAAAAAGTAAACAGTGCATTTTTTGGACAGATTCACTTTTAAAGTGTATGTATAATATAATACGGATACGTAAAAAAATACACTCCAAAAATAGAAGAGTCCTTGAAATGTACAAAATATTATTAAAAAAGTAGAAAACTGAGACACCTTGGCCTATGGTACAATGTATATAATGTATGAAAAGATCTTTACTGCAGATGCTACTATGGCTCTGCAGATTTTTTCTTTTCTTTTAACCTATGTCGCCTCACCTTGAGGTTGGCAAATCTGTCTATCACATTTTGGTGGTCAAGTCTCTCAAGCATCTCTTTCTCAACTGACATCACAGCCAGGTGCTGGAGTCTGCTTTGACCCATGGTCCTTCTCAGCCAGGTATGGAGCTGACTCAAGAAACTAAATGACCCCTCACAGCTACAGCTGCTAACTGGGTTTGTTAGGGCAACCTGAATAACAGTTTTCAGTGTGGGGAAGATCTGATTATCCAGAAGATTGTACAATGTTAACATATCTGGAATGGCACCAGCCTCACTCTTGAGCTTCAAAAAGTCTTTGGTAACCCTGACTTCCTCTGACTGAAGCTCAATATGGTAATGCAGTGCCAGGGCTGACAACCCAGTTTGTTTTGCAGATTCTGTAGAGCAGCTTTAATATAGGGAGAACACAACTTCCAGATTGTATGAGTAAAATTTGTTCCCCCCCCTTTGCCAGTTTAACAGTTTCTGTTTTGCCTGTTAGTACTCCCTGTCTGTTTTCTTACCTGGTTCTGCCTGACCTTGTACTTTCTCCTCATGTTCCCCTCTTTCCTCTTTGGACTGACATTCATACACAAATAGATTGTATTCAATTAGATTAAAAAAATACTATTAAGATCACTAATAAAAAAGTCCTCTCTCAGTGTATTTTCAACCAAAAGGCAAATAACCAAACCACATGTACATCTAATAAAGGATACAAATATTGAAACACTGATCCAACATTATCCGTTATTGATGGATCATTTGATCTTACACTTTTACCTGAATGTGTCACGGGGCCGAGTGGCATGTACTGAACAGGACTCAGGTGCAGAAACCCAGAGCAGAGACAGCAGATGATGTAACAATTTATTAGGCTTAAGTGCAAAAAAAGAAAAGATAGCAAAGACAAAAAACAAAACAAAACAATAAGACGTGGAGTTTGACGAGGCGTGGCCTGGGGAACGTGGCTAGGGCGAGGGAATGAGGCCTGAGATGCGGAGTGGAGCTGCGCAGGGAACAGTCACACTGAAGAGAGAAGATAGGAGTTAGGGAGGTAGTGGAGGCGTGCAGCTCGGATCTCAGCTGACCCTTCTCACCCTGGACACAGTCTGTTTGACCTGCTCCCCTCAGGCAGGAGGCTCCGGTCCAGTCGCACCAGAACCTCTCCCCATAAGAACAGTTTCTTCCCCTCTGCTGTTGGACACATGAACAATAACCGTATGACTGTTCCCACCACTAACACATGACCCTACGCTGTGTTCACTGCATCATTCCATGTTTGGCACTGATCACCACCTGCACTCATGTATATATCTACTTAGCACTTTTAATTCTTATTCTCATGTCTATTTAAGCGTAATTTATGACAGTATGTTTGCACTGAAGCACTGCAGCAATTTCCTAATGTTGTAAACCTGCTCAACATTTGGCAATAAAACCCTTTCTGATTCTGATTCTGGAGGCAGCTCTGAAGTGGCCAGTTGTAAGAGTAGCAATTCTTACTTGCAGTAGGGGACATGGAGTGTTGAGAGGGGGGTGATGAGAATCCAGGGGGAGGCTGAGTGGCGTGGAAAGGCTGGCCTGAGATCCGGGGCTTCAGATGGAGTGTGATGGCAGGAGGGCAGGCAGGTGAGGCACAGAGAGATTTTCAAAATGATTGCTTGGTATCCTGAGTCGGGAAGTGGAGCGTGAGCCAAGGTGAATACAGCAACTGCAGCACAAGAGTCTTGTTAACAAGATAGATCACAGCAAGCACTTGAAGTATAAGGCCTGTTACCAACATGTGTTGATGACAAACTGGCAGTGAATGAACATCAACGTGTGGTTTAAATCCCTCTGGCTTGATTGCCTGCAATAGGCTCCAGGTGTGCAGGAGCTGGAGTTGGCCCTGCCCAGGGGCGGATCCCAGGTCAGTTCAGGAGCCTTATGGAAATTCCAGCCACCCACCGCAGACCATGACAGAATGTGGCTCCTTCTTTTGAAAAAACTTCCTCATATCCATTATGAGCCTGGCTGTCTCTCTGTGTACACACACACACACACACACACACACACACACACACACACACACACACACACACACACACACACACACACAGAACAGGAGCTATAAGGTTAATGGGCATCCAGTCAGTTAGCTAGTTAGTACCTTGGGTTCAATATCGGTACATGCACATATGACAAAATAACCAGTTTCTCTCATTACATTTCAAACAGGACAGTGGTAACAACAGCAGGCTACGGACAATGTTAAGTTTTAGATTTTAAATAGGCTATATACATTTCAATGACATCAACAGGACAGTCAAATAGCGGTGGTTTTACTACAGAGTAGGACGGATTGTAGGGTAGCAAACATCGTCGGAAGTTTTCAACACTGCAGGTTACCTGTTATAATGTTTTTCAGCTAAAAAGAAACATGGCCTGACTCCTACCTAACTATATAAAGAGTAACTGAAAGTTAAATGCAGCTAACATGTCCTGTTTCCCAGGTGGTGTTACCCTTTTCCCTGCGGTGGGGAGAGGCAGACCGCCCCGACTCCGCAGCAGCAGGGAGGCCCCACACTCCAGACCGCAGTTGGACGGCCAACTCCTCCTAGCCCCCCCGCTCCAGCAGGCCGCAGAGAACGGGGGTGAGAGAAGACCACCACCACCTGGGTCTGGGTGCAGTTCCCCCCTCCAGGGGCAAGGGTACCTAGACCCGGTTCGTAGAGTACGCTTGGGGAGTGTGATCGTGTGTACAGCATCTCTTTATGTCTGTATCCACGTTGGTTGAGTGTGGAGTAAGTGCATATGAGAGCATGAGGGTGGGGATGGATGTTTGTACCTGTGTGTGCCTGTATGTCTGTGTCTATATGTCAGATTGGGTATCAGACGCCACCTCTCTGGGGACATCTCAGGCCCTCCAAGGTTTGGAGGCCTATCTCCACCCACCACTTCCCCTGCCAGTGGCGGACTCCCTCAGGTGTCGGTGCGTTGGTGGTTCTTTGTGTCTGGGGGTGGGCGTCCGGGTACACACCGGCTCACTCCTTGGCGGCCGCTTATCGGGGCCTGGAGCCTGGGGCTCACTCGGGCCACTTCGGAGGTGGGGTGCCCCCGGCCTCTCGGCCTGGGGCTCGGTCACTCAGGCACAGCTGGGTGCCGGCGGAGCTCACGGGCGCGTCACTGCAACCCCCCCTGGCTTCTGCTCCGCGGCTGCTGAGTGAGCCCTCATCTGGGACTCTCCTCAGCTCTTACTGGGACAGTGGCGCGGCTGCCCCTCTGTTGGTCTTCCTTGGTCTCTTGTGTTCTGGGGGCCTCTGGATGTCTGGAGTTTTGATCTCCTCCATACCTGCTTCATACCCTGGAGGACGGGGCTGTGGCTCCCCACACTCCCTAGCAGATCGTTACATGGAGAAACCTTTGGAATGCAAGCATGCTGATCCACACAGGTATGCACACAGGTGTACACACGGGTATTCACAGACGCGGACTACAGCTTTCTTGGCTGCTGCCTCAAAGCACATTGTGCGCTGTCTATCTTGCGTGCTGCACAATATCGTTTATTATTTAGTATCTACTGATATCTACTGCTAGCTAGTTTATTGTGATGGTGCCATTTTTTTTTATTATGTTGCTCTTTGTTGTTTGCTTTCTCTTCTGTTTTTTTTCTCCATACAGGTGACCCAGGTGTTTTGTTTGTTTTTCTTTCTTTCTTCTCCCCCTTCTCACCATCTCTTCTCCCCTTTGGTTTTCTTTCTCTCCCTCTCTTTCTTTCATTCTCTCTCCCTGTCCTATCCCCCAGTCATGTCTGTCCCGTTTGTAGCAACTGAAAATAAAATAAATTCATAATTATAATAAAGGTCAATCAAATGGACCAATATGGCAAGGCCATGATGATCCACTTGGTAAAATAAATCCGCTTGGCATCTTTCTTGGCCTTAAGACAACAATTCTGATGGCTAAAGATCCAAACGGGACACAAAAAACAAAAAAACCCAAAATAGTCAACAGGGTCGCAAGAAGCGTGTGGAAAAACCAAGGCGCAAAATAACTGCCCATGAACTGAGAAAAGTCAAGCGTGCAGCTGCCAAGATGCCACTTGCCACCAGTTTGGCCATATTTCAGAGCTGCAACATCACTGGAGTGCCCAAAAGCACAAGGTGTGCAATACTCAGAGACATGGCCAAGGTAAGAAAGGCTGAAAGACGACCACCACTGAACAAGACACACAAGCTGAAACGTCAAGACTGGGCCAAGAAATATCTCGAGACTGATTTTTCTAAGGTTTTATGGACTGATGAAATGAGAGTGAGTCTTGATGGGCCAGATGGATGGGCCCGTGGCTGGATTGGTAAAGGGCAGAGAGCTCCAGTCCGACTCAGACGCCAGCAAGGTGGAGGTGGAGTACTGGTTTGGGCTGGTATCATCAAAGATGAGCTTGTGGGGCCTTTTCGGGTTGAGGATGGAGTCAAGCTCAACTCCCAGTCCTACTGCCAGTTTCTGGAAGACACCTTCTTCAAGCAGTGGTACAGGAAGAAGTCTGCATCCTTCAAGAAAAACATGATTTTCATGCAGGACAATGCTCCATCACACGCGTCCAAGTACTCCACAGCGTGGCTGGCAAGAAAGGGTATAAAAGAAGAAAAACTAATGACATGGCCACCTCGTTCACCTGATCTGAACCCCATTGAGAACCTGTGGTCCATCATCAAATGTGAGATTTACAAGGAGGGAAAACAGTACACCTCTCTGAACAGTGTCTGGGAGGCTGTGGTTGCTGCTGCACGCAATGTTGATGGTGAACAGATCAAAACACGGACAGAATCCATGGATGGCAGGCTTTTGAGTGTCCTTGCAAAGAAAGGTGGCTATATTGGTCGCTGATTTGTTTTTGTTTTGTTTTTGAATGTCAGAAATGTATATTTGTGAATGTAGAGATGTTATATTGGTTTCACTGGTAAAAATAAATAATTGAAATGGGAAAAAACCCCAAAACAAAACAAAACAAAAAACATGTTCTGTTTTAAGCCAGGCACTCCCACCTCCGCTCAGCCACTATTGCTCTGGCAGCAACGGTGCTAGAGCCAGAGCAGGGGAGAGCCGAGCTGGAACAAACCATTTTGGGAGGGGGGAGGGGTTATCTATACTTTTGTTGTTAAAATGTTCCATCTCAAGTAAGTACTGTATGCTTTTTATATTTTTAGTAGTGTGTCCCACAAACAGCAAATATTTTCAAAAAAAAGTAAGAAATCTTTGGGGGTGCTTTGATTTATTTTGGGGGGTGATGAAGCACCCCCAAAATGCTGAAGCACCCCCAAAAATGAGCTAAAATCGCCCCTGCTTCTATAAAGTATTTTCCCAGTTCAGGTTCCCTGTTGCATTTAGGTTTGTCTTGTTTATTGTGTCAGCCAAAATACAAAATAAACGTCTTGTTTTCTTTTACCAATCTCTCCTGTGTGGTCTTCATTCTGGTGCTCACTGATTGGTCTCACACAATCTGCAGCCTCAGATCATGATGGTTTAGAAATATTGGAAATGACAGTATTATTTTTGAGTTGCGTTTTTAATCTAGGCCATAGGTGTCAAACTCTGACCCGCGGGCCAAATTTGGCCCGCAGCCTAATTACATTTGGCCCGCGAAGCCATACCAAATTACTATTAGAGCTGGCCTACTGGTATTATACAGCTAATATATATATTGTTTAGTATTAAGCTTTGCTTGTTCCATATTCAGTTTTTCAGCAAAACTTGTTTGAATCCATAAGAAAAGATTCATTCTTATATCTAGAGGAAGATTCTTTTTTCAATAAATATTAACGTTAGCCCGCGACTTTGTTCCAGTTTTGAATTTTGGCCCACTTTGTATTTGAGTTTGACACCCCTGATCTAGGCCATTGTAACCACTGTGACTCCACTGCAGGCAGGACCATGATAAAGTTCACACATAAATGGCTTCCAAACTGAAGTTCACTAATCTGCAGTCAGCTTGCCTTATTTCCTTCCCTCACTTTTTTTTTCACTTTCAAGAACATTGAAAATAAAACAAATAACAAGTCAATTAAATTTTTAGAGTTTTGTTATTTTAAGTATTGTGTAATTTAGGGATTTTCCCCATCTTATACTTAAATAAGATATTTTTCGTCACTGTTCAGCTGTACACATAAAAATGAAATATGGACTGTCTAAAAAAAAAAAAGAGAGCGTAATTTTACATGAAATAAATAAAAAGTATGAAACATTACAGGGCCTAGGCTTATGTGAATTTACATTGATGGATGCCAGATGGTTTGTTTTCAGTTACCTTTAATACGTTTGTAAGTTTTGAAGAGAGATGATCCGTTTAAATAAACAGGTAAAGACATGTTATTACAGTAGATAACCTGTGCTAAAACTAAACAGAAGAACAAGAAACAATTTCTTAAATGTGGCAGCGTGATGATAAATGATTAGACTGGACACAGTGAATGTTCCTCGTTTGGAGTCTTTTTCTGGAAAACATTTAAATATGTGGCGCTTGTGCGCCATCATCACATATGGTGATGATAAATAAAAGTGGCAACAGGTGCACTGGAGAGCCACAGTGTCCACAGACCATTTCTCTACTTTCCCTCCTGACTGATTTTCCTTTTGTTTGGTTTTTAGCTACTGTCCTTGTCACTGCTGGTAGCCCAGATGCTTACAGCCAATTCTGGTTGCACAGGTAGTCCAACTCCTCCAGGATGGCACATCCATGCAAGAAGGTTTGCTGTGTCTCCGAGCTCAGTCTTGAGTATATGGAGGAGATACCAGGAGATGGGAGGTTGCACAAAGAGAGTTGGACAGGGCCATAGAAAGGCCTCACCCTAAAGGGCAAGATCTGTGTCTGCTCATTTCTACTAGGAGGAGCTGCCAGACTCCCACAGAATGACCTCCAGCAGGCTATTCCTGTGCATGTTAGTTATCAAACTGTCAGGAAAAGGCTTTGTGAAGGTGGCACAAGGTTCCAACATCCTTTAGTGGGCCCCGTGCTCACAGTCCAGTACCATGTATCTGCATCTTCATCTTCATCTGCAGCTATGTCAGCTGAGTTAAACCTTCTTCTACTGACCACTCTGTGCATGGTCACATGTTAACCAAGTTAAACAGCAAATGTATTCAGCACAAAATTAAAATATAAACCTAAATTGTTCCATGCCACCATTTTTATAAACTCTGACATCACAGAAAACTGCATAATGCACGATCTATAGCAAACACCAGTCAAACATTGGTGAACTTTACTGGTATTTCTGGAAGTTTTATGAATCTTCAGCTTTAACTGTAGAAAAAGAATTCTTCATCCTTTTATAATCTTTTCCTCCAGGAAACACCGCATCAGCTACAGGACAGTTAAGTAATGTACATTTTGCTGTTACACAAAAGAAAACAAACAAAACAAAAAAGCATCTGTGTAAACAACAAATATTTGTTTTATTTAAAATCTTTATACACTTTGACATATATTAGCCCAACATTACTGCGACATACACAAGCTAACATTTGTTTAACAATATCAATAGAAACGTATCTACAGGAGATTTAACCTAACTAAATGAAATCCATTTCACTGCACATGGATGAAACAAATCAAAGCAAAATCAAAGAATCAAAACAAAACAAGCGGGAGAAAAGGCAGCAAGTAAGGGAAATTCATTCTTCACAAATTTCTTTCAAAAGAAAGGCGAGCACAGCATAACTAACATGCTAAGATTGATTTAGCTGTCAGCAGTTGTAACAGGCAGTGGGAGAGTTTTATATGTAACACTATATCTATCACAATTAGACAGCACAAATTACCACAATGAAACACATGGGCTTAATTTTAGAAAGAGCCATACAGAGCAAAGCAGCAGCAGCTCCCTCTCTAAATGATGTGCCATAAGGTGGGCTGATATAGTGGCAACTAAAATCTCCATCCATTCACCTCTATTTATCCAATTCACAGTTGAAGGGGTGCTGGAGCCTATTCGAGCTACCATAGGGTGACAGGCAGGATATACCTTGGACAGGTCGCTAGTATGTCACAGGGCTGCCACTAAAATTCATTTTGAGCAATCACTTGTATCGACAGAAGTTTCAACTGAAACCTTAGCAACCCTAATATCAAGCAGAATGTAACATTATTGTATATTGGACTAAATCAGCCATAAGGTTAGAGAGGCTTTTTTGTAGAAGCAAGTGTGTTTCAGGCAGATGAAAAACAGCCCCAAATGAAAAGCTCTTGAACTCATAAACAATTCACAAAAAAACATAGAAAACATACCAAGTGTTTAAACTGAGAAAATGTACCTTTTAAAGACAAATATTAGCCCATTTTAAATTTGATGGCAGCAACTGATCTATAAAAAGACTCTTCTACTATGAAGCCACACTGCTGTAATAGAGCCAGTATGTTATTTATCACTGTCTTATGCAACAAATTCTCTGAAAAAATGTCATCAACATTTAGAGCATTGCTCTAAAATCTGTATATAACTATCAGCATTGATGGTGCCTTTCCAGATGTGCAAGTTGCCAATTTCATGGTCAGTAATGCACACCCATACCATCAGAAGTGTAACCTTTAGAAGGCCCATCTCTTCTTTAGTCCAGAGAATTGCTCTGACCATAGAAAAGTTTTTCAATTTGTGCATTTTAAATGCATTTTGCCCAGAGAAGATGGTGGTGTTCCTGGACCATGTTCTTCTTTTTCTTTAACTTGGATTTGTCGTTGGCACAGTAAATTATGATTATGATTCACATACAGCAATTTCTGCAAGTGTTCCTGAGCCCATGTGGTGATTTCCACGACACAGGCATACTTTTTTGTAATGCAGTGCTATATTAAGGCCTGAAAATCACAGGACTGAACTGACAATGTTGATTTTGGGCTTTGTCCCTTGCGCACAGAGATTCCTCCACATTCTCATAATGCATTGATGGTGTTATGTATTGTAGATTATGAGATATTCAAGCCTTTACAATTTTACATTGAGGGATGTTATTCTGATTTTTTTTCACAATTTAGAGATGCAGTTTTTATAGATTGATGAAACTCTTCCTTTCTAAGATGCTCTTTTTATACCACATTACTGACCTGTCTTTCATGCAACTGAAAAATGTACAACAAGGAGACAACTTCTCACAAAAACAAAGCAGCTAGTCTGACTAAAAAGACGAAAAAACACAATTTTTCTTCTGTTTTTCTTATCTGTTTGTTAAAAGGTGGTTTGTTTCATGTCCTGACAGTATTTAGTTCAACAAGCGGTGACTTCCAGAAGCTTTCTGATTTAGACAAGCTGCTTCCTCAGTTGTGAACACTGTTTCCAACTCCTCAGTAAGGAAAATCGGTTGTCCTAAAAGTCCCTAGAAGTCGCTAAATGACGTCCTCGCCTAATTTGCATAATTGGTCATGCTAATCTAATTGTAATCTATGTTGTTGGAGAGAGAAATAACATCGTGGAAGAGACATAAAGTGAGTAAAAAACGTCCTAAATGCATTTAGAGTTTATTTAGAACTACAAATTAAATTTCTTTTAGCAATTATTGTTTTTTTTTTTTAATGTCACAATTCCAACCCTGCTCCTTTACCCGGGCCTGGACCGGCAAGTGACCCGAAATAGGCACTCTGGTGAAGTTACTTTGTGTGTGTGTGTTTATAAGTAGTTTTAAACCTTGTGATCCACAAAACAGCATAAGAGTAAAAGAGTAAAAGAAGAACTGACTGCGTTACAGCACCCGCTGCTTGTTGAGAGTAAAAGAGATACGCGCTTTCACGTCTTTTTTTAGCGACTTTTTTTTTTTTTTAGAAAAAAAGTCGCTAAGGGGTCTGAAAACTCGCTATATATAGCGACAAAGTCGCTAAGTTGGCAACACTGGTTGTGAAGTGAACAAATATAAAGTAGATTTAATCAATTATGTGATTTGCTGCCTTTTCCCATACTTTCTGTAGCTGAGGCTTTCATGTTGCAGTGAAAATAAAATATGAAGCCACTAACCCAAGCCTTTGCTTTTGCTGTTTCAGTCTCTGGCTTTCACGCAAATGTTGCTGAAGAAATGAATATTGATGGTTAACTGCTGAAAACTTTGCATGTGGTTGAACTACTTAAGAATCTTGTGCACAAACGAGCTACTTTGTTAAAAACAAAAAAACAGGCATTTATCATGGGACATCTGATAGCAACTCTAGCAGGTCACTAATCTATAGTTCTCTTCCCACGTCCTCTTTTTTCTTCCAGAAGGAGTCAAAAGAAAAATAATACATCAGTGGATCCAGACAGCAGCTCAAAACAGTCAGACATGCCAGTGGAGCTATTTTTCCTTTGCTTTTTGTAACTGCGTGTAGTGGCATGGGCAGAAAACATGTGCAGAATATAAGCAAGTTGATGGCAAAAATCAGCATTACGTTCACCTTGTTTCTGACCTTTGCAGAGTCACTGTGATGTTTGTGTAGAGTCCAAGAAACCATAACGGTGCACACAATGTTGACTGCTAGCATTGTGACCAGTAACACAATCTGAAGGTAAATAATTGCTGATCGTGTTACACTTTTATAATAATGAGATTGAAAACAATTGTGTTCTGTGTGGTTCTGTAAGTGTTTTACAAATCCTATGCCCTCTGGGATATTTACCACCAGCAAAAACCCCCAGACCAGCGCTGCTCCTTTCCAGGCATTGCACGAGGTCCGAAGATGGTGAGACCTCAGAGGATAAACCACAGCCAGCAGTCGGTCCACACTTATGAAGGTGATGAAGGAGGCGCTGGAGCGGAGGTTGTTGCGAAAGATTATTAGGCTGAAGAGGCATGTGATAATTCCCAGCGGGGTGCCTGTTGCATGATGGTAGATCCTCATGGGCAAAGACATGATGGCTAGCAGGTCTGAGAGTGCCAGGTTCACCATGAAGACAGCGTTGGGTGATTTGAGGCTGTGACGGCGAAGAAGAATCCACAGTGAGACTGCATTCAGTGGCAGACCTATCACCATAATGCAGCCAAAGATCCCAGCATAAACCCGGTCATCTTCTGTGGAGCTGTTTGATGTGTTCATGATGAGAAAAGAAATGTCTGAATGTCCTTTTTAAAGAACGGAAGCAGTGTGGCAAAGGTTCCTCTTTGTGTGGTTTTTCTTTGTGAGTGAGACGTGACTAGTTTGTGACTGTAACTAGTCACACTACAGGAAACTCAAGCTCATCTCATAAGCTCTTCCTCTACATTTGTGCTTTGACGATATTGTGATCTTGGATGGCAGAGCCACTTTTATCATGCGGCTCTCTTTACTACACAGAAACTATTGCCTCTCTAAGATGCTGCTTTTATACCAACTCATGTTACTGATCTGTTGCCTATTAACCCAATAAGCTGCAAAATATTGCTCTCATTATTTCTGTTTTCTAGCTTTTGTTGCCTCTGTCTCCTAAGATATATTGCTGCAATCAGATTCCAACTTTCTCACTGTAAATATTTTACATGTCTTATTGACATTTGGGACAGTGTCCCAACTTTTTGGATGTGACATTGTAGGACTTTTAAACAAATTGTTAACGCAATATGGCTATGTCTAATGTAGGGGACGGCAACCTTTAACATCAAAAAACACATTTTAGCCTCTCCACCCACAGGTCTATTTGAGTTCACACCTTATGGAAAATTCATCAAATAACAAACAGCCCACTTTCAAATAAATAAAACGTAGCAGTGGAGTAATAATTTTAAAATAAAAAGAGTAATCATGAAAGCTTTTTGCATGAAATTATGACTTCAGTCTATTTCAGTGTACTGTCCTCTTCTCAACAGGCGACAATAAAACAGCTTGAGGTCAGGGTCGAACATATACAGATATTTGCAAAAGGTATTATAGATATTTTGTGATTGAAAATGACAGCATATTAAATAATAGTGTTCTCACTTTGTTTTGTTTGATTTCCATATCAGGGCTGCAAGAAGGTGTTTGGACTTCCTGTAGTTTATGTTTGAGAAAACCTGCTCGCATTGCTATGCGGATCTCAAGATATGCAGGCCTCCGAAATATGGAGAGAAATATGTCTCAAAAGCGTAAACTAAGCTTTACAAACATATTCAATGATGCGTGTGTAACTTTAGAGGACTCACGCACGTGCTTCAATCCACACAGAAATATCTGACCACACGTAAAACTATTTTACAAACGCGTACATCCAAACCTGAGTAAATAATTAATTTATTAAGATCAGCTTTAAGAATCAGATCATTTTGACTATCAAAATGTCATGAATCGCCGTGCGGCAGGCAGGAGTAGGACCCAAAATGCAGGACTCACAGGCACGAGGGAATGAACTCAAAACTCAGCTTTATTCGCTGGCAGAACAAATATACAAACTAAACTAAACTGGGAAACCACAAACTAAGAACTCACAGAGAGACACAGGGAGATCCACACACGGCATGAGGGACGACGTCACGCTGAACAGAGGGAGACGCAGACAGAAATACACAGAGGGTTAACGAGGAAAGTGGGAACACACGGGGAACACAGGTGACACTGATAATCATAACGAGACAGGGCGGGGTGAACTGAACATGACATGTACGGGCGTGAGAGTCACAAAGTAAACAGGAAGTGCACAGAGGTTCAGACAGGAGGAGAGAGAGAGCACGGGGAAAACACAGACATAACGGGCTGGGAAAACATGAAACAACCACAAAGGGAGACGAGGGCTCATAAATACATAGAGGGCACACAGGGGGAAGAGAGAGCACGGGGAGAACTTAGACATAATGGGCAGGGGAAACATGGAATAAAACATAAGGAGAGACGGGGGCTCACAGATACACAGAGGGGCACACAGGGGGTAAAAGCCATGAAGGGAAAACACTTAGGGAACAACACAACAGGGCAACTCAGAAAACATGGCCTAAGCAAGGAACAAAATACAAACATACAAGAAAACTAAGAACACTGGGCCAACATGGCCCAGGACCATGACACAAAAGCCTTTTTGTGCGTACAAACGTATAAGACTACACGTAACAGCTCTCTCGCTCGCTCACAAAACCTTACATACGTGTGGACGAATCACCTGATACACACAGATCACGTCGGTATGCCCACGTAGGTTTTGAGGTAAATTTAACACTGCCAGCTTCTGCGTTCAAGTGCCTGTGTGAGTCAGAGTTCATCTCGTAGCTGCTATAGCTTCCTGGTCTGGTATAGCCTACTAACATTTCACTTAGAAATGGGTCCTTTACATGCCCCTCTGGTTGCACTAGCTAGTACTATAAGCATAGGTTTCTTTTTCCCAATCTCCGTAAACTTCATTGCACTTCACTCAGTCGCTGGCGCGCACGTGCCTGTCTTCCACTTCAGCCTCTGGCACAGAATACATTACCCATCAGGTTACTTTCCTAAAGGGGAGACTATGCCTGTAACATTTCAAATGTTCCTAGTTTTATTTAATTTTACTTTTTTAATATTTTTTTTTACCCAAATCTGCAAGCCAGGTAAGAGCCATAGCTCAGGGGCGAAAGAGCCGTAGGTTGTCGATCTCTGGTCTTATGGAAAACCATCAGGCAGTACACCAGTGTTCCCGTGTATGCTTGTAAACCCATCCATCCAGTTCCATCTTTTCTAATTTGGGCTTGAGTCTATCTCAGCTGTCAGTGGGTGAGAGGAGGGACAGGTCACCAGTCTATCACAATACAAATGCAGTGAGACAGAAGTATTCATGCTCACATTCACATCTACTGCCAATTTAGAACAACCAGTTAACTTCACAAGCATGCCTTTGGACTGTGGGACAAAGCCGAGGTACCCAGACAGCACGGACAGAAAGTTTGTCTCCTTCCAGCTCACCCTATAAGGGAACAGTGCTGTATTCTACATATATCCATCTTGTTCTCTTTGTTCTTTTCTTTTTAAAATACTTTAATAGGTTCATAGTACAGCAAAAATCAGATAAGGGTAGCAGGACAGATATTTAATTGTCTTTTTAATTGCCCCTTAGGGACAAATACAGTTGCTTTTTAATGAATTGTGAATTTGAATTGAATTGACTTTGATTACACAAAGACTTTATAGCAGTGGCTAATGGGTAACGTGTATAACAGGACATGAATGACTTGAGCTGATTCTATAATATTATACTACAGTTTACAGTAGCATTGCTATCACTTCAGATCAGTCTCTGGACCTTGAAGGAGACGTCAGGGATCAGATGTGACATGATATTTTAAATCTTTATGCAATGCTTTCTATTTGCTGACCATACACACCATACTTGTAAGAACCATAGTTTAAGTTATAAGGCTTTCTTCACCCACTAAATCATTAAAGTTGACCTTGAAGACCTTGGTGGATGTAAGCCAAATTTTAATGAAGCGTTAATATGATCCCACTCCACACACCTACAAAGTTTTATCAGAATTCATGCAAAACTTTAAGTGCAAAACCAAAGAAAAAGAGGACAGGACTTAAAACCTGTCTAACCACAACTGTTAAAATACAGAAAAAACACTACTATAAACGGAATGTTCTGCCTGTGAACAAAGTGTTACCGCTTTGCTTTAAATTAAATAAATACATGGTTGGTATGATATAGTAAACATACCTCATAGGGCTCTACCAGTTAACCATGTCTTATTTTTATGCGTAGAGTAAAAGGTATAGTTTATCACTGAATTAGCAAATGATAATGTGTCAATACAGAAAAAAAAAAGCTATTACAGTAACTAAATGTTGCCCATTTAACTTTCCAAATAAGATATCAGTCAGCAACATGGGAAACGCATAGCACAGTACTGGACGACTGCCAGAAGCGGGCTCTTTATCTGCCAGCAATCACCCATTTACCACTTTGTGCCCAATGTGTGGTTGAAAATTCCCCTTATTTCACTACAAGAGACTCTTATTTGTACTAAGCGGATACTAGATGGTCTATATTTACAAAGCAGCATTATGTAGATCTGTACAATTATTGTTTTACAAACTAACAAAACTGTCAGAATATGTGAATACCTAATGTTAACTTTCCACCAGTTGCTCTGCTCACACAGATCTTTCCTGACAATGCCCAAAACATAATGCTGACACATTATTTGCAGCCATAGAAGTGAGCAGAGGGCCATGAGGCTGCTGCCATTCATTTGACCACACACACAGTGCCTGTGGTGTGAAAGGGGACCCTCATGTGCAAAGTGAGGATGAGCAGCAGGCTGAGATGACCAGGTTGACCATGAAAACGACATTGGGTGATTTGAGATGTGACAGCGAAGACGAATCCAGTGAGCCACTTTGAGAGGCGAGACCTATCACCATAATGAAGCCATATATCCGGTCTTCTGTGGTGATGTTTGGTGTGTGCATGATGGAAAATAAGATATTTCTCTATCCTTTATGAAGTATTACAGTAAACGTTCTTCCTTTTTCTGTTTATCTGTGTGAAGTGAGGCAAGGTTAGTGCGTGACGCAGCAGCTAGTCAAAAATGTAAGAGGAAACTCAGCTTTTGTGGTTGGTGAAGTTTACTTTTCATGACATTACAGACGCAATGAAATTATGAAACTCTGCTGCCAACCCTCCAGCACTACAGCACTTAACTTTTTTGTTTTGCTTCTCAAGTGGAGCTACTATAGGGCCACATATACACATGTGAACACACACACATAATGAAGAGTTGTAAAAACTTCTGTAGCTACCATGTCTGTCACAATTGGGGCAGCAGCCGTGTGATGTGTGGAAGGAGGACTCAAATGCAACACTTATTCAGATGTGAGGGTGATTTATTAAGAATACTGAACATAAAGTGATGATGGCAAAACACAACTAAGGATGAACTAAACTGGGAGAAACTAAATCAAAGAGTAGCAAACCTGAACATGAAGGGAGGACAGCAGGGAGAGCACGCAGGGGATTCACGGAGAAATACAGAGTACGCAGGGTAACACAGAGGCAAACACACACTATAAATACACAGAGGGACACTGGGAAAAATCACACACACAGGTGAAAGACACAGCTGGACCTGATTAACCTGACGAGACAGGGGAACACTAACACCAGGGACCAACAGAGGGAGCACAAACCCAGAAACCCAGTATCTAAAACACAAAACACAAACCATCCCAAAACAGCCCACAAATAATAATGAAAATAATAACAATAAATACACCAAACACAAAATCACCAAGTCACGGACTCAGGATCATGACAGTACCCCCCAAGGGCTGGCTCCCGACAGCCACAGAAAAACACCACCAGACCCGGGTGGGCGGTAGGGGGTCCAGGACAGAGGGACTGGACCAGGACAAAAGTGGAGGCCCCAGAGTCCCAAACAAAACGTTAACAAAACACACAGGGGACTGGGAGTCCGAAACATAGTTCAGGTGGCCGGCCTGGGGGCCAATAGCACAGAAGGCCAGGATGGGACAGTTCAGGAGGCCGGCCACGAAGAAGGCCGTGGCGGCGCGCAAACAGTTCAGGAGGCCGTCCATGCGGAAGGCAGTGGCGGCGGCGACCTCGCTCAGGAGGGCGTCCACAATGGCGATGACGACCAGCCAGCGGCCTAGAAAACGGCCAGTGATGATGAGGTGGTGCTAGACGTGGACCGGATGGCGGCATGCCAGCAGCAGAACCAGGCAAGGATGAGGAGAAGGATGAGGCAGAAGCTGCTGCTGAAGCTGAACCAGGCGGGGCTAGAGCTGAAGCAGAGGCCGGGCCAGGCGAAGCCGAAGCTGATGCAGCAGGTGATGATGAGGATGATGAAGCCTCTGCCGCAGGCGAGGATGCAGACACGGAGGCTGGACCAGACAAGGATGCCGCCGATGCCGCCGCTGGACCAGGCGTGGATGACACCGATGCCGGCGCTGGACCAGGCGTGGATGACGCCGATGCCGGCGCTGGACTGGGCGAAGGCGAAGCTGAGGCTGAAGCTGGACCAGGTGAGGCTGAAGGCTCTGAAACTGGACCAGACGAGAATGTCGCTGCAGGCGGCGGTGTGGAAGCCGGAGACGAAGGCGCTGCAGGCGGCGGCGTGGAAGCCGGAGACGAAGGTGCTGCAGGTGGTGGCACTGCAGGCGATGGTGATAGCTGGATGGGTTCCTCGGTCCCCCCAGCAAAAGCAACAGGCTGAAGCGGTTCCTGAGACCCCTCAGCGGAAGCTGCTGATGATGGCGAAGGCTGGACGGGCTCCTTGGTCCCCCCAGCAAAAACAGGCTCAAAACCAGTAGGCATGGGCGCCCCTGGCACACACAAAACAAAACCAGCAGGCTCGTGGGCCTCTGGTGAACGTGAAACAAAACCAGTAGGCACATGGGCCTCTGGCACACATGAGGAAGGCTGCAGCTGCGCAGAGCACTGACTCTGCTCAGGCAGTGACAGCCGGGTGCAGTCCCTAGCTGGCATCTTGGCCTCCAGGGGTCCAGAGTAAGCTGAGGGTTGTAACCCAGCCTCTGGGGAAGCCCTGGAGTGAGTAGTAGTCTCTAATGTTGCCAGCTTTTGAGGAACAGGTCCATTGTGAAACAGTTTGTCTCCCTGCTCAGAAACAGCGGCGGAAAAACAGTCCTTTAAGGGGTGTATGGGCATAGCTTCCTGTAGAGGGGCGAGTGAAGATTGTGACTCAGCCATTAACTGAGCTGCTGACTGAGCCATGGACAGAAATATGGGTTGTAGTGATGCTAGTGGTGATGGTAGCTGAGTGGCTGACCGAAATGGTGGCTGAACAGTTAATAGTGCTCCTGCGGAGGCTAATGGCTGTGCTACTGACTGGGGAGCTAACGGCTGAACACAAAACTGAGCTGGAGAGTGGCAATAAAGTCCAGGCTCGGCTGGAGCGACAGAGACAGTCTTTTGGTTTAACAGAAGGTTTATAGACCCCCACTTGGGAAGGGTCCGTTACCACAAAGGTAGGTAAGCTACACATACTATCTCTCATCCCGCTCTGAATAGCCCCCGAAAACAAAGTCCCGGAATCTGGGGAAGCCAAAGTATCCCGCTCACTCACCGCATCTGGCTGCTCGAAAGTGAATGCAGACGGGGGATGAAGTCCAAGATCCAAAAGGAGAAATTCCTGCTCCCACGGATATAGCGAGCCCAGAAGCCATGGGAGACCAGTCAAATCAAATCAAATCAAATCAAATCAAATCACTTTTATTGTCACATCACATGTGCAGGCACACTGGCACAGCACATGCGAGTGAAATTCTTGTGTGCGAGCCCCACAAGCAACATAGATGTGCAAACACAACAACACAAACGAGCAAAATACAAGAATGGCCAACCTGAAACTAATAAATATATGTACAATATATAATAGTGTATGCATTTCTGGATGTGTATACTAAATATTTTCCTACGTGTGTGTGTGTGTGTGTGTGTGTACACATATTTTACAAATTAAATAGTAAAAAATAAATAAATAAATAAAATATAATAATAGTAATAATAATAATAAAATATATAAAATATATAAAATATACAGAGTTGAATATGTGCAAAACAAGTGGCATTTATATACAGGGTGGAGTGCATAATGTTGAAGTTCCAGTAGTGAAGCTGAGGTGTCTATGACGTGTTCAGCAGTCTGATGGCCTGATGGAAAAAGCTGTCTCTCAGTCTGCTGGTACGGGACCGGATGCTGCAGAACCTCCTTCCTGATGGAAGCAGTCTGAACAGTTTATGGCTGGGGTGACTGGAGTCCTTGATGATCCTCCCCACTTTCCTCAGGCAGCGCTTCCTGTAGATGTCTTGGAGGGAGGGAAGCTCACCTCCAATTATCCGTTCAGAGCACCGCACTACTCGCTGGAGAGCTTTGCAGTTGTAGGCGGTGCTGTTGCCATACCAGGTGGTGATGCATCCAGTGAGGATGCTCTCAATGGCACAGTGATAGAAGGTCCTGAGGATGCGGGGGCTCATGCCGAATCTTTTCAGTCTCCTGAGAAAGAAGAGGCGCTGCTGCGCCTTCTTCACTGTTTTGTTTGTGTGTACTGACCACGTAAGATCCTCAGCCAGATGTACTCCAAGGAACCGGAAGCTGCTCACTCTCTCCACAGCAGCGCCGTTGATGGTGATGGGGGTGTGTACTTCTCTGCACCTCCGGAAGTCCACTATCAACTCCTTTGTCTTTGCGACGTTGAGGGTGAGATGGTCACCAGACGTCACCAGACGTTGTAGCCGCCTCTCTATAGCGTGATGGGACTTGTCATCCGGGCTTTCCAGCCACAGGTCGATGAGCTCTTGTGAGGCATCGATGAGATTCTCCCATAGCTACTTAGATGGATTAAGTGCTGCTGGGTCCATCTTGTGGTCACGTCGTACTGTCACTTATTCAGATGTGAGGGTGATTTATTAAGAATACCGAACATAAAGTGATGATGGCAAAACAGAACTAAGGATGAACTAAACTGGGAGAAACTAAACCAAAGAGTAGCAAACCTGAACATGAAGGGAGGACAGCAGGGGTTTCACGGAGAAATGCAGAGTACGCAGGGTAACACAGAGGATGAACACAGACGACGCGACGAGGAACAAAGGCAAACACACACTATAAATACACAGCTGGACCTGATTAACCTGACAAGACAGGGGAACACTAACACCAGGGACCAACAGAGGGAGCACAAACCCAGAAACCCAGTATCTAAAACACAAAACACAAACCATCACAACTCCCCCCCCCCCAAATAATAATGAAAATAATAACAATAAATACACCAAACACAAAATCACCGAGTCACGGACTCAGGATTATGACAACATAGATATTTACATTAAGCTTACAATGGCAAGTAGTTGGGGAATTTTTTAAAATTCAATATGAAAATACCTGACTAGACATGAAAGTGTTTTACACTAAATTCTACATAAATCATCAGCAGTACTTTTACTGCAGAAAAGCTGTTCCCCATATTGATCATATGAATGCTGTTATATTGATCAGTATTACTGCTGCTGCTGATGTTTAGGGTTGACCTCATTTGAACTGTTTCATATGGTGTTTAATTTTTGGTAATGCCTCATATTCTATAAAAATCATATGTTTGCGGTGGCAAGTGCATCTCTCAATAAACAACTGGCAGTGAGCTTAAAAAAAACAAGTCTACAGCTTGATTTTAAAAACAAAATACATTACATTTATTTATAAAATAACACACACACAGCTGAAGTAAAAGGCCTGAGCAGTGTGTGACACAGACAGTATCCCCATTTATTTACATTTACACAACATCTTCTTTTTTCTTCCAGAAAGCATCAAAAGAGAAGTAATACAACAGAGGATCCAGACAGCAGTTTAAAACAGTAAGACATATCAATGGCTTGACATGGGCACAATCCATAGCCATAGTTATAGGCACAGGTAAGAATATAGCATATAAAATCAAGTTTATGGCAAAAATCAGCATTACATTCATCTTGTTGTTGATTTTTGGAGAGTCACCACTGAGATGTCCGTGTAGAGTCCTAAACACCATAGTGGTGCACACAATATTGACTAACAGCATTGTGACCAATATTACAATCATAAACTGAATAACTCTTAATCGGATTCCTTCCAAAGGACATTTTGCAGATTCGTAAGACTCAAAACAAGTAGGGCGAGTGTGGTTATTCAACTGCTTTAGAAAGTCCACACTCTCTAGGATGTTCATCACCAGCAAAATCACCCAGACGAGTACAGAAGCCTTCCAGGCATTGCACGAGGTTCGAAGATTGCGAGACCTCATAGGATAAACCACAGCCAGCATTCGGTCCACGCTTATGAAGGTGATGAAGGAGGAGCTGGAGCGGATGTTGGTGCGAAAGAACATTGTGATGATGAGGCACACCCCACTGGGCAGAGTCCATTCCCCTGTGGCGTGAAAGTGGATCCTCATGGGCAAAGTGAAGACCAACAGCAGGTCTGAGAGTGCCAGGTTAACCATGAAAACAGCGTTGGGTGATTTGAGGCTGTGCCGGCGAAGAAGAATCCACAGTGAGATCGCATTGAGAGGCAGACCTATCACCATAATTAAGCTAAAGATCCCAGCATAAACCCGGTCTTCTGTTGTCACGTCAGTGATGTTTGATGTGTTCATGATGAGAAAAGAAATCCTTCTGCGTCCTTTACAAAATATTGTAGCCAAGCAGCAAATGTTCCTCTTTGTGCTGGTTATCTGTGTGGAATCAGAATCAGAATCAGTATACTTTATTAATCCCAAAGGAAATTAGGGTTATAGCGGCAGCACGCTAATGGCGCATGCGGACTAACAAAGGAACCTTCTGACCAACTTTACAAAAACATCACATTGGGGAGACATGTCAGAAAGGTAGGCTGATAGGAAAACAACAACGAAAATACATAACATGAGGTAAGAGGAGGAGAAAAAAACTCCACTCAGACTGAGCTCCTAGTGGGAGAACAGTTTGATAACAGAAAAAACACCTCAGCACAAAAAGCACATGACTATCAATACACCATAGAAACACAAGACAAGCAACAGGGGCGGGTAAAGGGTAAGAGAAAGCCGGTGTAGGCAGCGCATCCGGTCCTGCAGCATCCTGCCATCTTCCCCGGTAGGGCACAAGCATCGAAGGTGTTGGAAAGGGAGGGGGGATCAGTGTGTGCATATCAGTGTATGTGTGTGTGTGTGTCCAGAGTTCAGCTGAGACAGTGTCTTTTGCCCTGCCAGGCTAAGTAAATGAGGTGAGGTTAGTCTGCGAGGGCACAGGAAACTTTGTGACATGACTCAACATTTGTGGTAACTGACAGAAGTGACACTACATTACAACACAGTTAAGCTAAGCGTAAACCCTGCATCTTGTGTTTACTGTTAGCCCAGAGTGGCTAACTGTTTACAGCTAGCCACTCAAGGCTAAAGGCTATTACACACTGAACGCGAAAAAGGGACACGAAATTAACAATTAATTACGTGCCAGTTGTTTAAATGCCTTACGTGTAAACAATTAACTTTAGTTAGTATAGATTACCACTGTAACTCTAGAGTTAGAGTGGGAGAAAAGACGGGGAGTTCTTTTTGAGAATGAATCAGAGATCACTAGGGATGGGTACCGGTGTCCGGTGCCATCTGACATAAACGGTAGTAACCAGACCGAAAAGCAGCGCACATTTTGGTGCTTTATTTCGGTGCTTTATTTCGGTGCTTTTTTTTCCTGAGCTGTGATACACTTCTAGCCAATCATTTTACGTTTCCGAGGATAGTAGGCGGGGCCAGGTACGTACGTTCAGTTAGAGTAGAGCTACAGATTAAAAATGTCCAAGGCGAAGCGGTCAAAAGTCTGGCTGTACTTCACAGCAAAATATGCAAACTCAGCAGCCTGCAACAAGTGCTTTAAGCTGATACTGTGATACTGTCAAAGGAGGTAACACCAAGAATCCGATTAAACACCTGGCGAAGCATAGCGTTTTTTTTAAAAGCCGAGAAATGCGCCGTATTTGATAGCTTGCTGCGAGACCTCACACCGTGCACGTCGGGTGGGTTGCCAGTTATCGGACCCGGAGCAACATCCCCCAAAAACCCGAAGAATAGAGTCCTGGCCCCTAGCCCTGCCAGTGTAGCAGAAATGATGATGATGATGATGCAGCAGCAGCCGTTCTTCTCTGCATGAGTAGCTTCATGTTGTTCGTGTGTAATTTACGTTGAGTAGGCTAACCACGTTATTACATTAATGCATGTAAGGTGAACTAGCAAACATCATCATAGCTACATGCGGCTGTCTTCTTGTTTGATGGCAGATACTCGCTTCACCCTGGCCAAAAAGGCTAAAATGACCAAAGAAAAAGTGGGAAACAGCTAAACATGAGAGGTTTTTGGACAAAGTTTGTGTTTTTTCCATTGTTTAAGCACTGCTTCCAGCCAAGAGTGATGCCATATATGCCCCATAGCTGCAGAAAAGGCACACATTGTTATCTTTTTACAAAAAAACCCAGCTGAACATGAGAGGTTTTTGGACAAAGTTTGTGTTCTCCATTCTTTAAGCACCGGTTCGAGCACCGTTTAAGCACCGGCACCGTTTCAAAAGTACCGATTTGGCACCGGTATCGGATAAAACCTAAACGATACCCATCCCTAGAGATCACAGTATAAAAGTGAAAATAAATATTTCACTTAAGGCCCTGTGAACCGCAAAGAAGAGAAAAAAACTAAAAATAGGTTCTTAATAATCCTAAAGGATTCTTGCAGCTTTATTAAAATCTCCAAGAGGGCAGCAGGTCTCTCTACATCTGTGTGTTTGTTAACTGAGAGATTCTATTGTTCCTGAAAATAACCCGTGTTCCAGTTTAGCTCGTTTTCATTTTACACTGGTTAAGTTTTTTTGTTATATCACACACTCCACTCTAACTGCTTCAGATAATAAATGTGCAGATTTCTCATTTTCAACAAGTAGGTGCTTCTACCTGCTAGTATGTCATACTTGACAAAAGACCTCACTGACAGAAAAAAGTTGCTCTCTAGATCATACAAATGCATATACATGTCAACATTGTCTTCAGATAACAAAGTAAATTATACTGATTAAAAGCATTTGCAATGATTTTGAAATATTTTTGAATTTTGAAATAAAAACAGCCCTCTAACTGGACTTGTACCTATGTGTTTCTGTGACATCAAGCTAAGCACACGCTACAGTTTTATCAAAAGGACTGGACTGGACTGGAACATGTCAAATTTTTATTAAGGAACCAGGCTGGTGTAATTAATTCCAGCAGGCTCGTAAGTATAAGAACTACTTGTTTCAGCAGATAAAATTAAAGCGCTTGGAGTTGAGTAACTGAAGTTGCAGTGCAAGTGAAACGAACCTTATGGAAATAATGAATTGAGAATCAGAAATACTTTATTAATCCTGAAGGAAATTATAGGTTGCATCTGGTATTGAGGTATTGAGATTTACCTGACAGAAACATACTTTGTGTTTCCAGAGTATCGTCAGCCCTGCCTTTGGTTTTGGTTTGGCTTTGTTTGCATTAACTAGCTTGACAACATTTAAAACCCTAATTGTAGATAACGAGTATCACAAGGGTTGTTATCAACTTGTAGATCATATCAATCTTCTTCTACGCGAAATGATCCCTATGAGTGACGCCTACGCCAAACCGAGATGTTGTCAGATGATGACGATGAAATCACGATTAAAAACGTGAAAAGAACATAAGAAATGTATCAGTAAAATGCAACATTGTTGCAAATTGAGAGTTAAATATGTTGGCGTGAGAGCTTGCAGAGAATTGAGAATGTGTAGAAAACGTGAACTCATATTTTGAAACTTTCACTTTTTAAGTTAAAACTTAACTCAAAAGTTTGATATTCTCATTGATATTTTCACAAATATACTGAGAGCAGCAAACTTGTTATTTAAATTATACTCATATTTATTTCTTTTTTTTAACTACTACTACTTAGAACCACAACTCTGACTACAAGTTCTAAAATCAGTGAATATGAGTGCTCTACTATTGCATTAAACATTTCCCCTTCCACACCCTGACCTACTTTCCCTGCTGACGTGCTGATTTTTGGTTTTAGTTTTGTTATCTATTCTGTCACAAGTTAGCTAACATAACTAATATAAGTCTAATAGCCCAAAACCAACCACATGACATTATGTTCTGTACTGACAGAAAAACACTAAACATGTTTTTAAAACATGAATTTTAAGTGTCTCAGAGTGACGCTGTGAAACTAGTTCATGCATTTATTACTTCTAAGTAAGACTACTGTAATTCATTATTATCAGGATGTCCTAAAAACTCCCTGAAAAGCCTTCAATTAGTCTAAAATGCTGCAGTAAGAGTACTGACAGGGACTAGATAGAGAGAGCATATTTCTCCTTCATTGGCTTCCTGTTAAATCCAGAATTGAATTCAAAATCCTGCTCCTCACATACAGGTCTTAAATAATCAGGCCCCATCTTATCTTAATGACCTTGTAGTACCATATCACCCTATTAGAGCACTTCGCTCTCGCACTGCAGGCCTACTTGTTGCTCCTAGAGTATTTAAGAGTAGAATGGGAAGGAGAGCCTTCAGGCCCCTCTTCAGTGGAACCAGATTCCAGTTTGGATTCGGGAGACAGACACTATCTCTACTTTTAAGATTAGGCTTAAAACTTTCCTTTTTGCTAAAGCATATAGTTAGGGCTGGACCAGGTGACCATAAATCCTCCCTTAGTTATGCTGCAATAGGTTTAGCCTGCTGGGGAATTCCCATGATGCATTGAATATTTCCTTTTCAGTCACCTTTCTCACTCAACATGTGTTAATAGACTTCTCCTCTGAATCACACTTAATTAATCTCTGTCTTTCTTCCATGGCATGTCTTTCATCCTGTCTTGCTTCTCTCACCCCAACTGGTCGCAGCAGATGGCCGCCCCTCCCTGAGCCTGGTTCTGCCGGAGGTTTCTTCCTGTTAAAAGGGAGTTTTTCTTCCCCACTGTCACCAAAGTGCTTGCTCATAGGGGGTCATGTGATTGTTGGGTTTTTCTCTGTATCTATGAAGCGCCTTGAGGCGACTTTTATTGTGATTTGGTGCTATATAAACAAAATTGAATTAAAATTGAATTGAAGTTAGCCAGAGCAGGTACAGTAGCCTATTTTGACAAAGAAGCCCCAACCAAGATCATAGCAGATGCAAGCCCTGTAGGCTTGGGCGCAGTGCTAATACAAATACAGAACGGAGAAGAGGTACCAGTGTGTTACGTAAGTCGGAGTTTAATAGACTGTGAGCAAATATATTCTCAAATGGAAAGAGAAGCCCTAGCACTGGTATGAGCATGTGAGAGACTACATCCATATGTGTATGTCAGGAAGTTTGACCTCATCACAGAACACACATAGAGATCATATACAGCCAAAGATCTAGACCTTGTGCACGAATAGAAAGATGTACTAAGTACTATGATAAATGGCCTGTATTTATATAGCACTTTACTTGGTCCCTAAGGACCCCAAAGCGCTTTACACATTCAGTCATCCTCCCATTCACACACACATTCACACACTGGTGATGGCAAGCTACATTATAGCCACAGCTGCCCTGGGGCTCACTGACAGAGGCGAGGCTGCTGGACACTGGCGGCACCAGGCCCTCTGGCCACCACCGGTAGGAAACGGGTGAAGTGTCTTGCCCAAGGACACAACGACCGAGACTATCGGAGCTGGGGCTCAAACCGGCAACCTTCCGATTATAAGACGAACTGCCAACTCTTGAGCCACGATCACGCCCTGAGTATGGTGTAATGACATCTAAAACTGCTGAAAAAGTCATTGACTCTATATATTCAGTAGACATGGGCTACCAGTTACCATTAAATCTGATAACAGCCCACCGTTCAAATCTGAGTTTTTCAGAGAATACTGCGAAACTAATGGAATCAAACATATAAGAACCACACCAAAATTGGCTCAAGCAAAGGGAGAAGTGGAACGTCAAAATGCATCAATGATGAAAAGAATCAGGATCACACAAGCTGACAGCCTTGACTGGAAACGAGAGCTGAGAAAACATGTGACAGATTATCGCAGCATTGAACATCCAACCAAAGGCAAAAGTCCAGCAGAACTCCTGTTCGACTGCAAAATGAGAGGAAAGTTACCGAACACCTGTGAGTCAAAATCAACTGAGTTGGATTTGCGTGACAGAGGAAGATCAAATCAAAATCAAAGATTTCTGCTGATGAACGAAGAGGAGCTGAGTATTCAAAAGTTGACATGGGAGACAGTGCTGGGTCAACAAGACAAAGTGGACAAGTTTACAACACCATTCAACACAATGCCACACAAAATTGTAAGCAGAACTGGAAACCAAGTCATTGTTGAATTGCCAACAGGAGCTCGCTATCACCGGAATACTACACATGTGAAGAAATACAAGACAAATGAGACCAGAGAAGGACAACACGAGCAAGACACAATGAAAGGGAGGAAAGTGAAACAAACACAAAGATTGACACCTTCACGCCAAAACCACAAGAGGGCCCCCAGCGGCCAGAGAGACCAAGTAGATCACAGAGGGCTAAAAAGATACCTGAGAGGTTTCATGATTTTGTGGTTAAATAAACCATAATATGTTAATGTGTAGAGGTAATATAAAATGTACAAGTTTCAAGTTCATATATGTATTTGTCCCTCTTTGGGGTGATACTCCCACTAGGACTTAAATCTGGGACTCCCCACCATTTGACCTTAGAACTGAAGAAGCTTCTCGGATGAGAGGTGAAACGTCTTCAAGCTGCTTGAAGACATTTCACCTCTCATCCGAAAGAAGTCCAGCCGCTTTTCTTTGCAAGCTCCTTTGACTACGATGACCTGGATGACTGAGAACCTTCACAGACATATTCATATATGTATGTATATATGTATATATTAGGGAAAGGAAAGGTACAGGTGTGGTGAGACAGAAAAAATAATTGTCACAAAGTAAGACAAGAAAACAATGTTCAGTGTTAAAAAAAGAGAGAAAAAAGAAAACAAAGTTATTAAGGCTAAAGAGGAAAAGGGGGATATCATGTACTGATATGTGGATAATGTCTTAATGTGATGACATTGGAACCGGATGCTGTTGCCCCGGAGAAAGCCTCATTAAGCGGCTAGTTGTCAGATCGACAGTGTTCATTAAAGCAAGAGAAAGATAATGCTTTATATCCTGATTTAATTCAGAGTGCTCCACCTAATCCACTAGTAAGGTGGGCACAGAACAGATGGTATGGAGAAAAAAATTGTGAGACATCAGATTTAAAGGCCTCAGACATCAAAACATCGACAAAAAAAGCATCGCTTTCATTGAAAAATTCTGAATTCTGACTAAAAGTCATCAGACCATACGGTCTCAAAATAAAAGTGCCTCAGAGAGAATCTTCCTGCAGGTGATACTGTTGTCAGTTCTCAGCCCAAATCTAAATACATCATTAATGTCATTAAAAGGGCATCAAAGTGTGTGCCAATTCAGGGTCTGCATCCTTCAAAAGACTTGTCCTTTGCGATCGACGTAGGTCAGGTCCTTCGAAGACGGCAAAGGCCGGAATTTCGAGGCTGTTAAAAGCAACTGGTTTAGCCTACGGCACGCTGTTTTTTGATTATAGAAGGGGTCTACCTTACAATATAAAGCATTTGAGGCCACTGTTGTTTTGATTTGGCGCTATGTATAAAATTGTATTGAAAATTGAATTGAATTGCTCGAGTTGCTTAACACTGCATTTTTTGACAGAAATGAAGGAGAAATTTTTAATCTTATGTATGTTAAGTATCTGAGGCTGAGCGACCAACGGACTGTAAAAACATTATAATAATAGCTAGAAAATAACAGCTAATGCTCATGTGACTAGTGTCATCTCACTTGTGTAATGAAAATATGATATGTCCAATATTACATTTCTTTTATTACTAAATTAAATTTAAAAATTACAGCAGTAAAATTGAAGTTTCAAATACAGAGCTTCAGTAAATACTCCAACGTGCAATTATTTCTGTTTCATATCACAGACAGTGGATCATGGTATGGTTAGATAATCATATAATCATATAATCATCGTCCCGATACCCAAAAACTCCAACCCATCCCATCTTGCCTCAATGACTACCGCCCAGTAGCACTCACCCCCATCATCACTAAGTGCTTAGAGCAGCTGGTCCTAGCACACTTCAAATCCTGTCTCCCCCCCACCCTGGACCCCCACCAATTCGCATACCGCCAGAACAGGAGCACAGAGGATGCAGTCTCCATCGCACTGCACTCTGTCCTCTCACACCTGGACAACAACAACATCTACGCCAGAATTCTGTTTATAGACTTCAGTTCAGCGTTCAATACAATCCACCCCTCACAACTCATCAGGAAACTGACAGACCTGGGCATCAGTTCCCTCATCTGCAAATGGTTACTGGACTTCCTGACCAACCGCCCCCAACATGTCCGGCTGGATAACCACTGCTCATCTACCATCACAATGAACACCGGTGTACCACAAGGCTGTGTGATGAGCCCTTTCCTCTACTCCCTCTTCACCCACGACTGCAGACCTGCTGATGGTTCCAACACCATCATTAAGTTTGCAGATGACACCACGGTGATTGGCCTCATCAGTGACAACGATGAGGCCGCCTACAGGGAGGAGGTGGATCGTCTGGCTGAGTGGTGCGACACAAACAACCTGCTGCTTAACACCGAGAAGACCAAGGAGCTCATCGTGGACTACAGGAGGAATGCTGACCCACATCCACCCATCCACATTAAGGGGATGGCTGTGGAGCGTGTGAGCAGCTTCAAGTTCCTGGGAGTCCACATCTCCGAGGATCTCACCTGGACGACCAACTGCTCCAAGCTGGTCAAGAAGGCTCACCAGCGCCTCTTCTTCTTGAGGACTCTGAGGAAGAACCACCTGTCCTCAGACATCCTGGTGAACTTCTATCGTTGCACCATCGAGAGCATCCTGACCAACTGTATAACAGTCTGGTACGGGAACTGCTCTGCCTCGGACCGGAAGGCGTTGCAGAGGGTCGTGAAAACTGCCCAGCGCATTGCCGGAGCACCACTTCCTGCCATAAAAGACATCTACAGGAAGCGGTGTCTGAAAAGGGCTGGGAAAATCATCAGAGACCCCAGTCACCCATCACATGGACTCTTCACCCTCCTGCCCTCTGGGAGGCGCTACAGGAGCCTCCGGACTAAGACCACCAGGTACCAGAACAGCTTCTTCCCCACAACTGTCAGACTCCTGAACTCTGCCTCCTGACATCTGACCCACGTTAACACATGGACTGAACATACCCACACCCACAATGGACAACTGTACCCTCAAACACACAATAATAACATGGACTGAACCACCACTCACAACCACTAGCACTTTATATAGCCTCTGTAGAAACTATCTACACCCTCACTTATCTTAACTGCACTACTGTATAGCTCTGTGTAAATAATCATTCTGTACATTCGATAATCTTTAATCCTACAACTGTTTACAACTTGCATAGTTCCCATTTCTATATAGCTGTATATCTCAGATTCTGTAAAGTTATTTATTTCATATTCTGTATAGTTTTTCATATTTATATCCTGTTCATAGCCTGTACATAGCTTGTACTCACTACAGCCTGTACATACTTATAGTTATAGAATATTCACAACATACTTCATACCGTGTACATTATAACATACCATAATAGACCCATTTCTGGAATATTTGTATTACTACATAAATAAATGGGATACACTGAATACTTACCTCAATACTACCAAGCTTTCTCCTAGGCCGTTACCAGTCTGATGCTCTTTTGTCTGAGACCTTTTAGTCTAACCAAGTTTTGGCTGAAACCTTTTAGTCTGATGCCAGTTAGTCAGATGTCTGATGGGTCTTTTAATGAAACGTGACGCTTTTTTTGTTTGTCGCCTACTTCTGAGACACGTTTAAAAGACAACAAAACACTTAATGAATGCAGCTATTAGTTTGAGTTTTGCAAAACTTTCCTTGCAAGAAGTGTTGCCAAAGTCAAAAGTCAATGTGTGAATTTGTGATTTATGAGGTTGTTGTAAGTAGTAAAAAGGGAAATAAAAATTATTAATATTCAAATCACAAGTTTGCAGCTCTCAGTATATTTGTGAAAGTATCAACCTAGACATTTGTGAATATTTTTTTCAGTAACTGCAAATTAAAATAAAACAAACACACAAGCATGTAAAATATGTTTAAAAGTAAAAGTTTCAAAATAAAAGTTCGCATTTCTTTCTTTCTTTTTTTTATTCTGCAAGCTCCCACATTTTACAAACGTATTTCCCTTCATAGAAATAAGACAAGAGATTACTGCTGCCGTTAGTCTTGGGATTCTCAGACCGGTAAAATAAATATTTTAATTCCAGTTAATTACTTTATCGCTGGATGTGCTACTGTGCTGCGCTTAAAACATGCTATTACCACACATAGTAAATAAACAAATCAGTCAAACGTGGCGCTTCTGGTCGATTTTAAACCGAAAGTCTGAACATAACCTGCTCCTGAGTTATGAGCGTACTCGTCCGAAGGTCTTGCTGGCAGTTTGCGTTTTAACCTAATAGCTATAGTTATTTTTCTTCTTCTTATCATTATTATTATTATTATTTGTTTTGGAAACTTACTAAATTCGTCTAAATGTAGCCTTAATGAAACAACGTCATTTTAAACGCGAAAAAGGCCAATTTGTGCCCATGCAGTCAGAAGCGTGTTTGATAAGACGGATTACAAGCAAACTAAAGTTTCTGCGCCTAACTGCAGCTTGGACTGTGCTCAGTCAGACAATCTCTTCAAATATACTCTGTAATCTACTTTGCGTATCTTTATTCAGGAAGTCTTCCTTTTTCCCGATCTCCCATACGTAAAAGTGGACCTACGTACCTGCGGGTCCGCAACTCTTCTGCTGTCGCTTTCCAACGACGGAGCCCCCACATCTGTCGGCGTGTTAGACTTACAGGGAAACAGTTGTGTTTTGGGCGTGGCTTTTAGGACATTTCTTTAAACAACATAAACACCAAAAAGTTTTCCAGTTTGACAGGTTGCATTTCCATGCGTAAGACCGCCGCTGGAGTTTAAATTGTGAGACGTTTCCGCCAAACTCCGCATAATAAGGAAAATTGCGCTCCTTTTGCTCCCACTGGACTCTTTAATAATTTTTCTTTGTATCTGACATCAGACATGCCCCATATTTGTACTGCTTTTCTTCTTTTCTTTACAGAGCTTTGTATGCTTGCAGTGCCATTCAAAACGGCAAAACCGAAAATATGGTCAGGACTTTAACGCACTTAGATTGACACGTTTTGCTTGCTTGATCTCAGCAAGCATAACACGTTCTGAGTGGAAGAAATAATACAAAAAATACCGTGGCGACTTCTGCTTTTCTGTTTGTTTGTTTGTTTTGTTTTAATTTCACATAGTTCTACAAGTAAACTAATCAACTAATTCCTATAGTGTGGTAGTGAGGATAAAAATTGAAAACACTGTTGGTGAACTGCAAGAGTAGAATAGATACTTAAATGTGATGCCCTATCTTCTCTTTAACTGCATTTTGTTGCCCTGTACCTGTGACATGTGCAATGACAATAAAGTTGAATTCTATTCTATTCTAATGATGGTGCCCAGAGACAAATTATATTTCATTTAAACTTGCTTTAAACGCTTAGAGGCAAGACTTTGTTTATTTCATTTTGAACTTAATTATGTCAAACTTTGAGAAGTGTTGTTTTATTCTAATTTCATTTTGATTCTCAGCTCGATAATTCCAGAGTTAATTCCTGACATAAAATGTCGGTTTCATTGTGTTAGATGTAATTTAAGCTTAAGAAAAACAAAGAACAACTTTATGAAGAAAAACACAATATTGTGCAGTAATATCAACAGTTGATTTATTGAATTGGAAAACTCACAATTGAGCCATGTAAGAAACAGATTAAAAAAACCTCAGTGAGACAGTTGAAAGCTATTGTTGTGGTGCTGCTCCCAACCTAGCAACAGGGGGGAAGTGGACCCCAGCCACAGCTGTGCCTAGAGGCCAAATCTGCTCTTTACCAATGTCACGTAGTGGGTCACATCCAATAGGGGAGAGGAGGATTTGGTCTTGGTGCATTAACACCTCTCTGGCAACAGGCATCTATAGCCAAATGTCAAAAAATTGTGGTGGAGGCGGTGCGTCGATTGGAGGAAACAGCCATGTATGCCATAGCTGTAGCGCTGGCCAAGCAGGGTTGCTGGATGAATTGGGAGAGTGCTGAAAAGAGGAAACTCCCATGGAGTGAAATCTGTGGAATGGAGGCTCATAGGCTAAGTTTCATCATTCCAGCCACATATGATGTGCTGCCTTCCCCGATAAATCTGCAGCTGTGGTTTGGAAAAGGCCCATCTTGTCGCCAGCAACGCTCAAGCACATCTTGGTTGGTTGCAGGACAAGCCTTACTCAAGGCAGATACAGATGGAGACACAACCAGGTCCTCAGGTGTCTAGCTGAGAAAGCTGAGTGCAAGAGGAAATCCATCAAATGGCCTGTATTTGTTAGCGTTTTACTTAGTCCTTAAGGACCCCAAAGCGCTTTATACTACATTCAGTCATTCACACACTGGTGATGGTAAGCTACATAGTAGCCACAGCTGCCCTGGGGCGCACTGACAGAGGCGAGGCTGCTGGACACTGGTGTCACCGGGCCCTCTGACCACCACCAGTAGGCAACGGGTGAAGTGTCTTGCCCAAGGACGCAACAACCGAGACTGTTGGAGCCGGGGCTCGAACCGGGACCTTCCGATTACAAGACGAACTGTCAAACCTTGAGCCACGATCGCCCAACCTTTTGTGAACCAAGAGGAGCGTTAGTATCCATCAACATTTGTCTGGGAGGTATACAAGCCGAGGACTAGCCCTTCAACCCTGGACCTGAGCCTCCTGAAGGTTGCCGGGGATTGGCAGATGCAAGTGGACTGACATCACTTGGGCACCTAAGGCAGTCAGCTCTGCGACCTGTGGTCTAACTCCCAAAAACTTTCATATGTCATTGATCTGACGGTACCGTGGGAGGATGCAATTGAGGACGTGTTTGCGGTATGCCAATTTGGCAGCTGAGGCAGAGGACAGAGGTAGGAAGATCGAGGTGCACCTGGTGGAAGTGGGGTGCAGGGGCTTTGTTGCCAGTACAACAGCAAAACTGCTTAGAGAGTCTGGAGTCAGAGGACGGGCACAACAGCAGGCTATGAGAGAATTAGCTAACACTGCTGAGCGGACCAATCACTGGCTATGGCTAAATAGGGCTGACATCACTTAGGCACCTAAGGCAGTCAGCTAACCGAGAGACACAAGAAGTGAGGCTCTTTAAATATTCAATAGTTAAGTATTACTTTTCGTTTTGCAGTGAATTGATAGAAGAAATTAAATTGTAGAAAATTAAAAAAGAAGAAAGTAGAAGAGAAAAAACAGTTTAACATTAATCAGTGACACACTCCAAGGCCTGATCAACCCTGACAGGGCGTCCTTTGATGAGGGTACACAGCAAATCCAGCATGTCCAAATTAACACTGTCGGATTTGATTTCAACACTATTAAAGTGTCTATATGGGTCCACACCAGAGAGTGTTAATTTAACTCTTTTTGGAGAGTTGGTACATTAACTCTGATTTAGTGTTAAACACCAAATCTGTCTGGAGTTGATAATTTAACACTTGGTGTTAAGAGTTTATATATTAACTCTCAAAGAGTATTTTAGTTTAACTACGTAAGAGTTATCTTCTAATTCATTCTAAAAAGCGGGAATTTTACTGTTCTGAACTTCTAGAAATTTCTTTTGGAAATAAACATTTACTAAAAAGACGCAATGGTTCTTGAAAAACATTTATTCTGAACTGTGCACCACAATTTCAAAACATTTTCTGAAAGATGTAACAGTGTACATGTTCTCACTTTCATTAGAATTTTGTTTATCAAAAGGTCTGACATAGGTGAGCTGGTAAATGCAAATAACAGCTGTTACGGCCCGGCTCTGCTAGGCGGCAGCGGACGTAACATAAACGAGCCCAGAGACCAAGGAGTTAGATAGGACGACAAACATAAGGTTTATTAACACAACTGAAATCCGTTAGTGAAACAACTCACTAGGCAGCAGAGAAACTTTAAACAAACACCACGATTAATAACACCAGTAGAGCACTGCTCTACTAAACGTCTCGCAGGAGGCAACACAAAACACAGGCAGAAGGCAAAAAGGCAAAAGGGAGGGACTCTCTGTACAGTCTGTTCAAATCAACAAGTCCCTCGACGAATGAAGACTCCTCAGCCTTTTATACTATCAGGTAACTGCAGTCAGCTGTGTCACTTGTCATAACTGCAGACAGCTGTGTCACTTGTCCGTCGTACTCCAGGCTCCTGCGGGAGCCAATGGTGTGTGTAGTCTGACAGGCTCGGATCCGCATGAAGTTGGGGCGGGCATATGTCCGGGCCAGCCAATCCCCCGTGAGTCCTGGAGCACTGTAGATTCTAGGGAGGAAGGCGGGGCCACCTGAGGCCAGCGGCCGTAACACCCCTCCCCTTAAAATACCAACTATGTTGGGCTGAAGCCAACGCTACAGAGCATAAACAACAACAAAAGACAAAAGCAGTAAAACATGTTTACAAACGGGACAGACCGTCAGCTAAAACATTTTCAGTCCCCTTTTTGTGGTGGATACTTAAGTTGTATTCCTGCAACAACAGAGCCCAGCGCATAAGGCGCTGGTTGTGATTAAACATACGCGCCAGGAACACAAGTGGGTTGTGGTCTGTGTACACGACAAGAGGCAACATGCTGGACCCCAGGTACACGTGAAAGTGCTGAAGAGCCAACAACAAAGCCAGGGTCTCCTTTTCAAGGGTGGAGTAGTTTAACTGATTTTTATTGAACTTGCGGGAAAAGTAACAAACGGGGTGGTTCAAACCCAACAAGTCTTCTTGCAACAGCACTGCCCCAGCCCCGACAGCACTGGCATCAACCTCGAGTTTGAATGGTCGCGTCAAATCAGGTGCAGCTAACACAGGAGAATGGCAGAGGAGGGCTTTTGCACTCTCAAAAGCATCCTGACACTCACTCGACCAGCTAAACTCAACCTTTGGGCTGAGCAGGTCAGTCAATGGGCACCTCCCCGTCGAGCCCGCACGAGCGGGCGCGGCTGCCGGTGTTGTTTAGCCAGAGCGTTGGCTTGATTCAAACGCTCACGGAAGTGTTTTACATAACTGCTGACGTTTGTTTTGAAAACCCCTTGTGGGCTCAAAAACGCCTCTTTCAGAGCTTTGAGGGGTCCCCGTGGCCTATGGCCAAATACTAGCTCAGAAGGGCTAAACCCAAGTGACTCCTGAACGGCGTCACGGGCAGCAAATAACACAAATGGAACACCCTCGTCCCAGCTTTTATCACTCTCCAGCAGAGATGGGCAGTAACGCGTTACTTGTAACGCGTTACTGTAATCTGATTACTTTTTTCAAGTAACGAGTAAAGTAAGGGATTACTATTGCAAAATCGGTAATTAGATTACCGTTACTTTCCCGTAGGAACGCTGCGTTACTGCGTTACTAAAACCGTGATTTTTTTTGCAAGAATGTCTCATGACAGTGACGTAAGCAAGTGCGACGTTGGTGACAGCAGCTGTGTGCAGATCAACAATGGATAATATATCGAGTACAGGAGAGAGTATGAGCGTGCAGCGTTTAAAGTGTGGAAGTACTGACCTTACTTTGAGTTTGATTCCATAAAAAGTGACAAAAACATTAGCGTCCATCGTGCGTGGGAAGAAAACTTCTTTTTACAGCGAAAAAAACCCCTAAACTTCCGAGCAAGCACCGAGTAGCTACGACGTGATGGGAAACTCACAGAGACACTCGCGCAGATTCTTCAACTGACCGCAGCACACCTACACCAGGGTAACCCTCCGCCTACCCTGCTCCTGCTTTACAGGTGAAAATAGAGCAAAAGGACCGCTGAGTCTTTGACTTTATTTATTTTCTGCTGTGTTTTACTTGCATCTGTTTGAAAGAGTGAGTGAAAACACAAAAAATATTTTATTTTATGTGCTGGAATGTGTAGAAAATAGGTTTAAATGTTAAACTAATTTATTCAAGTCAGAGAATGTTGCATATAATTAAATGTTTTGCTTGATGCATAAAGTTAAAAGATTAAAACTGATAAAACAAGTTAAAAAAAGAGACTTTTCCATTTGATTACATTTTGTATGATGGATTATGTAGAAAAAGTAGAATTGGGCTGAAAGATCTATCACTTTATCACCTCTTCAGGTTGTAAATCGTGTTTTTAAAAAGTAACTAAGTAACTAAGTAACTAAGTAATTAATTACTTTTGAAAATAAGTAATCAGTAAAGTAACGGGATTACTTTTTGGGGGGAGTAATCAGTAATTAATTACTGATTACTTTTTTCAAGTAACTTGACCAACACTGCTCTCCAGGCAGTATTTGCGTAACATCGTCTTCAAGGTCTGGTGCCACCGCTCTAATGCACCTTGCAATTCAGGAGGGTAAGCAGAGGACACAATATGCTTAACACCCAGAGTGCTAACTGCTTGTTTGAATACCTTAGACTGAAAGTTCGAGCCCTGGTCGGTTTGTACGACCTTAGGCAAGCCAAACACTGAAAAGAAGGTTGTCAACGCCTTAACGACAGATCTCGCTGTAATTTTATGTAACGGGACAGCCTCGGGGAAGCGGGTAGCGGCACACATGATCGTGAGTAGGTATTGCTTTCCTGATTTTGTTCTGGGTAGTGGACCCACACAGTCTACTATGACATGGTCAAACGGCTGATCCACTACAGGAATGGGACACAACGGAGCCGGGGGTATGACCTGATTGGGTTTACCTGCAATCTGACATACATGGCAACTGTTGCAAAATTTAGAAACATCACGCTTCATACCAGGCCAAAAGAAATGTTTTAATAGTAGCTGGTATGTTTTTGTGATGCCCAAGTGTCCTGACCACTGGCTTTCATGGGCAAGGGCCAGGATCTTCTGCCGGTACGCAGAGGGCACTACAATCTGCTTGACCTTACTCCAATCTGCACCTTCTGCACCTGGTGGAGACCACTGACGCATTAGAACATCATGTTCTATGAAATAGGCTTGTTGCTCCTTTTTGGCTTGCTCAGCACTTACCATACGTTTGAAACAGCTCTTTATTGTTTCATCAGCTAATTGAGCTGCTGACAGCTGGTCTCTAGTCAAGGGCAGTACAGAGTCCTTAGGAAATGGATCAGGCTCCTCAGGTTTCACAGAGTCTGGGGGTGACAGAACATTATTTCTGTTAGTGGGCACATCATTCTCCCCGGAAAATGAGGACATCAACACAGAATCAGAGAGGGCAATATCAGTATCTTTACGAGCTTGTGCTCGAGTTATTGCACAGGCTGGATACAGCCCAGGGTGCATAGACACATCAGAAGGTTTCTGATTCAGGGGGTTGTCTAAAACCTCCAGACGAGGGAGCACTACCCCTCCTGCGATGTCGTTGCCCAACAGCATGGCCACACCCTCTATTGGCAAGGCCGGGCAAACGGCAACAGGGAAAAATCCTGTAGCAAGGCTAGATTTAATAAAAATTCTGTGAACTGGTCTAGGAGCGTAACCCATCTCTATCCCCCGCAGAACAGAATTAAAACCACATTCACTTTTAGCAGAAAATGGTAATACACTTGAGAGGATGACAGTTTGAGAACCTCCAGTGTCCCTTAAAATACGCACAGGTTTTAACTCTGATGGATTGTCTGTTAGCGATACTAAACCATCAAAAATGAATGGTTCGAAACAGGGGTCTGGCACCCTACCACCACAACCATGGACCTCATGACGGGCCTCAGCTTTTACAAAACCCACCCCTTTGGGTTGCTGAGCATTTGCTGTTTTGCGTTTTAAGGCTAAACAGTCAGCAATCACATGTCCAGTTTTATGACAGTAAAAACATTCACGGTGTTCCCTGGACCCAGACTCTTTAGCTGTGTGGCGCTGCTGCACAGGGCTAACCCGTGGCTTCTCACTGTCAGTAAACGAGGCTTTATGAGTGAGTACAAACTCATCAGCAAGAACAGCAGCAGATGTGAGTGACGTCACTTTCTGTTCATTCAAATACAGCACAATACGCTCAGGAATGCATTTCTTAAAGTCCTCTAACAAAACTAGTTCACGCAGAGCGTCATAGTCAGTCGCTTTTGACGCAACACACCACTTATCAAAGAGAACCCCCTTTTCTCTTGCAAACTCCACATAAGTCTGCGACAGCAATCTCTTTGGCTGGCGAAACCTCTGCCTATAGGCCTCTGGAACTAGCTCATAGGCCTTCAAGACAGCTGCTTTAACACACGAGTAATCTAAACTGTCCTTTAAAGAAAGAGCAGCCACCACCTCTTGAGCTTTGCCGGACAGTTTGCACTGTAGCAAAAGAGGCCAAATCTCGCTAGGCCATTGCAGCGCACCAGCGATACGTTCAAATGCTGCAAAGTATGTATCCACCTCAGTTTCTCTAAAAGTGGGCACTAAAGAAATGCACTTATCAATTTTAAAAGCAGAAGTGGACGTGGAGGTGGGACCGGAATGAACAGCAGAGACAGATGAGGCTTGAGACTGTGACTCCAGCTCAAGCTGTCGGAGCCTAACGGCCTTGTCTGCCTCTATTTCCAGCCTCCTTATTTCAAGCTGAACCCGCCGGTTCTGAGCCTTCTCCTCAGCCTCCATCTGGAGACGTGCCAGCCGCACCTTCAGCCGAGCTCCTTCTCTCCCTTCGGAACTCCCAGAAGAGAGTGGATCATAGTGAGGAAGCGTGCGCGGCGTTTTTCCCCGCTCATCCCCCTCACCATCCCCACTGGAACCATTCTGGCCCTCTTCAACTACGGCAGCTTGGCTTGGCACACCAGAGACCACAGGCAAAACAGGCGCTTGAAGCACCCCAGCACCCACCAACTTGTCCACCACTAAGGCTTTTATTTCACTCTTACGGAGAGTTTTCGAAACCTGCAGCTGAAAGTGATCCACAATTTGCAGCAAATCATTTTTGCGACAGCTATTAATAATCTCAAGAGACGGGGCAGCTATAAAGTGCTGTAAACAAAACGCAGCCGACATAGTGCTTAATCTTTAGCAAATTCAATTTCTCCTTTTTTTTTTTTTTTTTTTTTTTGTCTGACCCCCACTCCCAGGAACAAAGACCCCCTATGAGGGATCCCGGACGAGCCCCCACTTATGTTACGGCCCGGCTCTGCTAGGCGGCAGCGGACGTAACATAAACGAGCCCAGAGACCAAGGAGTTAGATAGGACGACAAACATAAGGTTTATTAACACAACTGAAATCCGTTAGTGAAACAACTCACTAGGCAGCAGAGAAACTTTAAACAAACACCACGATTAATAACACCAGTAGAGCACTGCTCTACTAAACGTCTCGCAGGAGGCAACACAAAACACAGGCAGAAGGCAAAAAGGCAAAAGGGAGGGACTCTCTGTACAGTCTGTTCAAATCAACAAGTCCCTCGACGAATGAAGACTCCTCAGCCTTTTATACTATCAGGTAACTGCAGTCAGCTGTGTCACTTGTCATAACTGCAGACAGCTGTGTCACTTGTCCGTCGTACTCCAGGCTCCTGCGGGAGCCAATGGTGTGTGTAGTCTGACAGGCTCGGATCCGCATGAAGTTGGGGCGGGCATATGTCCGGGCCAGCCAATCCCCCGTGAGTCCTGGAGCACTGTAGATTCCAGGGAGGAAGGCGGGGCCACCTGAGGCCAGCGGCCGTAACACAGCATTCTCATCACTTATTTCTTCAATACAATATGCATGTCCTTCATTCATCCCTTTGTGGAACTCCAACGCACTTCTGCTCTCCCCCATATTCCATCTTCACAAGCATATCCTGTGTGGAGATTGAATAAAAATTAGTTGACACTAATTAATGGCACAAATAATCCAGTAAACAATTGCAGCACAGTAAAAAAAAAAAGGAATCTTCTTTGAGCCATTTAGGGTTGCCAACCGTCCCTTAAAATACGGAATCGTCCCGTATTTCGAAACAAAAGTACACGTCCCGTATTGAGCTAATAAGGGACGCACTTTGTCCCGTAATACAGTGAGAATCAAAAGTGGCCTATAACTTTTAATGGAATTAACGCTTTGTTTGAAAACATAATTCCCAGCCCCTCTCCTGCTTTGTGACCAATGAGCTGACAGCACACTTATGACAATTCAGATTACCGCTCATCTCATTGGTCGAGGAAAGGTCGCTTGCGGAGAAAATACCGGAAGACAACAGATGACCACAACAAGAAGCATGGCCAACAGGGAAACAAACGCCGACACTGCGGTGCAAGTCTCGGACGACAGTACACCTAAAGCTGGGCAGACACTGTGCGATTTTTTCAGTCACGATATTCAGCTCCTGCTCAAACTGCACGATTGACTCGCAGGGTTAGAAGTTGGTAGGTCACGATGCAGGTCTTACACTATACGACCCGATGCTCTGATGCGACCTGAGAGCTCACACTGTGCCTCCATAAAATTAAGGTTATAACAGAAAATCTGTCGCTCGCTCGCTCTCTCTGTCTTTCACTCACACAGACACACCACCACCAACTTTGCTAAATTGCTAATGAAAAACATTTATCAGGCAGCTGTGATTGAGCAGCAGTGTAAATCCAACTATTTTCACGGTTGTTGTGGTCGTGATCATTTTGTGATGCCACATCGAAAAGGCTCGGATGAGCTTTCCAAAGTTCTACAAGTTGTGCCTCCATCGCTTGTGTCCAGATCGCACGCTGCACAGCCGTGCTGCAACGTCTTTTTCACCGACGTTTACGTGTTTGCGCGTGAGCAGTGTGAGCGGCTGTGGTGAGACCCTCACGAGCGATTGATGATCGGGAGCTGGTCGTGAGGTGTTAATCACTTCTCGTTACCCCACATATACTACACGACGCACAATGAAGGCCAAAATCGGGCCGATCGCCAAAACCGTCGCACGACTCAAAAATCGTCTCAAAATGGGCCAAAAATCGCACAGTGCGAGCCCAGCATTAGAGCAGCAATATTTGTTCCCCTCAGAGAAAGGGAAGAATGGGAAAAGGAAAACACCTGGCTGGAAAAAGTTAATATGGGCATGTGCAGTGAATATCAGCGCTATGTGGCCAGAAGTGTGATAATATAATTTATTTTGTGTAATAAACAACTGCAAGGATAGATAGTCATCTATTTGTTGTAATCAATACATAAAAGTAATACATAGGTGAATAATGATGATGAGTTATGATGCGTAATCATGGGAACAAGCGGGTTTACAAACAGGAGCAGCTGATTACCATTAGAAAAGCTGAAATAATACCTCAACTGAAGCCAATTGTACTAAATGCACTAAATGTGCACTGTTACAAGAATATTTTTCTTTCTATTGTTTTCTATTATTTTAAGTTAAGCAGGACAGAGTTCTTTTAAAGAAAGATTTACTTATATTCTCAAAAGTTAAGCATGACAGGCTTCTGTTTAAGAAAGAGACCTGTTTTATTGTGTTAATGTTGTCATTTTGAGCTAAAAATAAATGGCTAAATGATCATTTGTTTCACATGTGTTCATATCACAAAGAATAGAATATGCATCTACTTAAATCAACTTCAAGTCAAATGGTTAAAAAAAATAATTTCACACACAAAAAAAGAGCTAGAAAATTCACCACACTGGGAATGGTGAAGACAACTGGGTTGCCCGGCCCTGGCCACGAGGTGTCCCTTATTTATTTTTCAGGGAGTTGGCAACCCTAGAGCCATTACTTGTGTAAAGTATTTTCCCAGAAGACAAGGACACAGGCAACAGGTAATACTGAACTAAATGCAAACCTCAACCTTTTTAATTTTTACCTAAACCGTGTGCACAAAACTCTGGAGGGATCTATGCTAACGTAGAATCCAGTCAGGACGTCAGCTACTGCTGTTTGCTCGTTTTTTCTTTATGGGCGATCGTTTTCAGGCTTCAAGTAGCACCATTATACCAACATTTCACATTCTAGACATTGTTTTAGGTGTATTTGACCAAAAGTTTGACTGAAAATTCACATGCAAGCTTTTTTCAAGGCTGTGGTATTTGCCCGCAAACAATACCTTTCAGCTAGCTAAAACAGAATATTATGCTATCACCGAGCAACATGGCTAATGCCTTCCACACAGCTTTGTCTCAACTCCAAAGAGCCACAGAAGTAAAAGCTAATAGAAATAATTGAAACAATCTTTGAAAAAATGACTTACCAAGCATGGCAAACAACTCAAATATGTAGAGCAAAATGTTCTGAAACGGCTTCACTTCAGCTTCGATTGGAGCCTATGGTGCTGGGGGCGGAGTCTGTGAATTTACTCTATTGGTGTCATGGCCCCTCTAGGAGTTCAGAGTTAAGAGGTCAAGAGTTAATGTTTCCATTGTAACACCTCCAGATTTGACATAGAAACACTCATTTTTAACACTCGATTTTAACTACTATCATTTTACACCTCAGAGTTACATTAAAAGAATGTGATTCTACTTAGAGTAAAATTAACTCTACTTTTGCAAGAAGACTATTAACACCAAAACATTTAACACTTTTGAATTTGCTGTGTATCTAGTGATAATGGCTGAAACACCCAATAAATTCAAGGTCCACTATGATTTTAATATAACCAAGATCAGATTTTGAATCCCTAAACCTAACCAAGGAAAGTAAAAAGAAATTTAAAAAATGGCAGAATAGCTTGTGATAAAAGACTGAAACACCCTGTGGAGGCACACAACGATGTATCTCGCAGGTAAAGTTTCCAGGCTGCCTTCCTCATAGTAGCCATCCCTCAAGACTTTCTCCACTTGAAGCAATGCATTGTCAGGGATTGTAACATCTTGCATTTTTATTGAATTCTGCTTAACCACTGAAAAATGCAATCTTTTAAATCATGAAAATGAATATTTATAAACAATTGAGGATAACACAATGCTAATAACATTGATCTAAAAAAATTGTGGTGTGATGGAAATGAATGTGAACGTTAAATTAAATAAAATTAAACAATTAAATAAATAAAGATCTTTAAATAAAGATGTTTTATGCATAATAAAATATTTGTGGGGCTTAAACTGCTATTTTCTACAATTGATATCTGATGATTGTAAAGCTATAACTCTTTAAATCTCTTTCAAATTGTTGACAGCCCAGTACAATTCAAATTGTCCAGAAAAAGATAGTCTATTTGTCATGGTTTACGAGACAATGATGCAGGAGAGAGTGTTTCAAACTGAGAATGAGCCTTTATTGCAGCTGTAAGAATTACCAAAACCCCAAACTGGGGTCAGCTAAACATGAAACTAGAAACTCTCGAGGCCTGGAGTTCCCTACCCCTGCTCTAAAGTAAAACAGGAAATACAAGACAGAAAACCACAGTTCCCAGAATAAAACCAAAAACACAAAACACTGGGTCGCAGACCCAGGACTGTGACACTAATAGACTTAACAGGTACTAAAATGTGATAGCATATTGTCAGACTGCATGCCACTGATTGGCTGGACAGTGGTGTTATTTGATGGCTCACGAGAGTGTCTCTTTCACAAAAAATTGAAAGACCATTTTTGAAACCTGGCAACGAGGGAAATGGGCACAAAAAACGCCACTGTGGTCTGTTCTGACTGAAAGCCACAGACCGAGCAGCAGGTATATTCTTTTCTCAACGTCCACCTTTGTTGTAACGTTCATGTCATATACTAATCATGTCACGGGATGTTCTGCAGTGTTGCTATGACAACAACCACACACATTAGGTGGTACTTGATTGTAATGGAAAACCTGTTGATCCAAGCCAATCTGTGCAAGTCGATCTGAGTGGGTACTAATGGAAAAGTGCTTAAAGAGCTGTGAGGAGGATGTGTGTCTGCTTGTCCAGAGGCAGAAGACCAGGACGTTTCCAGGACCTGATGGTGTGCCCCGCTTGTGCTTGAATGTCTCCGAAGTTGTCTCTGAAGTTCCTCTGCTGATTCAAATGCTCCAATATCATTTCTGTCCCAAAGAAGTCCACCATTACATAATTAAATAACTACAGGACTGCTGCCATGATGTTTGTGGTCATGAAGTCTTTTGAAAGACTGGAGTTGAGCCACATGAAGGACACGTCCTCATTTTAGGAGTGACAGCGTTTTAGTAGGTAGAGGTGAATGCTTGGACATGAATTGAGCTGCGGTTTGGGGAAGGCCTCGAAGGGATCTGCCGACGGCTCCCGGGCCTGGCAGATCCCCATGTACTAAATAGAAGTGAAGAAGTTAAAGAATTGATAACAAGGAGGGAGGAAGGGTGGGGAACGTAAACGAGAATGAACAGTTGCAGAACTGGGGGAATCTATATAGGTGGCAACCGGAAGGAGTGTGTTTGGAGGCGTGGTCCCGCTCCTGAAATTCAGATACATAATCTCCAAAAAAACCCAGCTGCTTGTTTAAGTGAAAATAAATTGATGGGTTTTTTTGCACTAATAAAGTTGTGGAGTTGTAAAGTATTTTGTCTCGCATCCACTATATCATCAGTTATATCGTTATTGCAAATTTTCAAATATATATCGAGATGAATATTTTTGGCCATATTGCCCTGCCCTATCCATGAGTTCATCATTAAGATGGCCACAAATGACCATGTGCTTGGTGAATACCTCAGACAGAAACCCATGATAAAAGAGGAACAAAGAGAAGAACCATTATGTAAGGACAGGTCCCTGGACGGTATGTACCACTGGCAGATAGAGGAAGTGGCTGATATCCAAACATCGTACCCATGGCTGGGCAAAGCAAGACTAAAAGACAGAACAGAGGCACTAATCATGGCAGACAGGGACAAGCTTTTAGCACAAGATCAATAGAGGCTGGAGTTTACCATACCACGCAAGGCCCCAGGTGCAGGCTGTGTAAAGATTCTCCTGAGACGATCCAGAACATAACAGGAGGCAGGGCATTCATGGATTTTTTGGCATGAAGAGAGCAAAGTAAACCAGCGTCAAACTTTTTACTTGTGTGCACAAACTTGGCATAATAAAGATAACTCTGATTCTGTTCAAAAATTCATAGACCTTGTGGAAAGGGTCCCAGAAGATTTTAAGCTCTTATAACTGGATGGGTGAAGCGGCATCATGTTAAACCCTTTGGATTCAGAATGAGGTTTCACTCAAGTTCATATGAGTGTGAAGGCAGTTGAGCAAATACTTTTGGCAATATACTGTCCTTCATGATCACAGTGTGGCATGGGTCACAGCCAGTGGAACAAACCTCCCCTCAGACTATCTGCTTTTCATAAGGAAAAACATTTTCATACTGACAATTTAATTCAGAGCAGTGTTTTTTATCACTTTTTCATGTTATGAATTCTGCACTAAAGCCCAGAATAGCCTTTTTCTGCAAACTCTTAAAAAAGGACAGGTCGCTGCACGCCTGGAAAAACCTGTTTGTACAGTAACTGAGGCTTTATGAGAGTGAAACAGAACTCTCTCTCTTTCTTTGCTGTTGTTTGTTTGTTTTGGTTTGTGAACATCTGTTAAGTTGTTTTAATAATTGGGCTAGATGCTTCATTGTAAATAAATCAAGTGAAAACTTGTCTCGTCTCTCAATAAACCGGTTTGCTGTCATGAAAATTCCATTGCTAAGTTTCTAGTCAAAACAAAACTTCTATAACTAAAAAATGAAATAAAAACAATACGCATTTGACTTTCCTACCGATTTTAATAAGAGAGAAACAAAACTGTTTAACAAACAAGGCTTATCATTAAAAAAAAAACTGCTACTACACATTCTATGTTTACAGTTCTGTATTATACACAGAAATGTCAACAATCAGAAATTTATAAACTAACAAGAACATCAGATTCAGAATACCTGAATTATTACACTAACTTTCCACTTCCACAGATATTTCAAATGAAAATGGCCAGAGCAAATTCTTGACACACTCATGCTCTTGGATTAATTTTGTGGGCTGGTTTTTCCAGGGAAGGTCCATCATTGTTCCAAATTCTCCATTTGTGGAAAAATGCTCTCAGTGTGGTTTACCAGATTTGGACTTTTGGCTTACTTAACAATTAAATTAATTAACTGATTTAAGAAGTTGGGATTACTTTTCTACACAAGATCAGGTAGGTTTGGATAGTGTTTTTTCCCCTTATTAAATGAGATCAAAATTTAAAAACTGTATTTTATATTTACTTGAGTTATCTTTGTGTAATATTAAAATGAGTTTGATGAGCTGAAACATCTAATAGAGATGAAAAAAAAAGAAGAAACATCAGGAAAGGGCAAAGGGTTTTTTTTAGAGCACTGTATTAGGTCTTTTTAATATGTGCAACTCTGTTGATTTTCTTTACTCATTTCAGTTATTACCAGCAAAATAGTTGCATGTTTAATCATCTGGGAATTTACCCAGATGTGTTTATTTATTTAGATGGAGATCTTGACCCCCCCCCTCAATTTTCAGCACAAAGTTACGGCCATGTAGAGTGGGAAGCTTTGATAAAATATTGTCAAAATTTTACCCAATTGTTAGGGTTGAAGATGAGCCTCAGAAGAAGCCACATCATTCTTCACAAACTGCCTTTTTCAACTAGACTGTGACCTGATCAGATATCACTGGACTTCTCCACTACTATGAACTAAAACATGGTAAGTAAAAAGTGAATTCTAACAGTTTGAAAATCATAGGGTTGGTAACGCAATTTATTGGTTTATTCTAGAACTTTACCTACTCATTAAAGGTCTTTTAACAGATAACACCAGCTAGCTTGTGTCGAAGAAAGTTATTTCTACTTAAAAATGCTTGATATCATCTTTTAAAGTTATTATTTGAAATGAGGCTGAGGTCACTCTGTTTGACAAACTCTTTAGAGATCACTGTATATAGAACAAAGAAAGTATCAGATTGGGTGTTGCATTTGTGGGAAAAAGGTAAAAAAGAAAAAGGAGCATAGTCTATCTAAACTATTTAACTTAATTCAATTATTTAATTTAACCTAAATGACCCCGATGTTGATAACAACATCTTTTTATTTTAAAATTTAAAGGAAATGATAATTTGTCCAATTTAGATTTTTTAAAGAGATTGCGCCAGTACTCCGACCTCCTCTGACCCAAGGGCATGCGCATCCCTGTGCTTAGCTGGCTTGCTACTAGTGGTGCAACGGATCAAAAATCTCACGGTTCGGATCGGATCACTGTTTTAAGTCATGGATCGGATCAATTTTCAGATCAGCAAAAGTAGTAAAAAAAGACAAAAATTCGACTCGCCATTTACTTATTTAAGTATTTTTTGCCTATTAAAAAACATTCAACTGAAGACTCATTCCACGCAGTTATATAAAAACAAATTAAGGTGCAATATGGACCTTATGGACCATGCTGGTCATCCTCTGCACACGGCCATAAACAACCAGAGTCTGTTCAGTGACAGGTTGCTTCTCCCAAAGTCAAGGACCAGCAGACTTAAAAACTCCTTTGTCCCACACGCCATCAAACTGTTTAACTCCTCGCTGGAAGGGAGAGGGAGGGGAAACGGGGATAAAGGAGGGGGAACAAGTAAGCTGTAGTGCCTTTTCACTGTGCAATAGTTTTTGTTAATATCCAACGGTGTAATAGACTCACAATACTTGAAATGTGCTGTTCCCTTGTATTCTTATTCCTATTTATTCTATTTATCCCTTTTATATACTCTGTATTTATATGTGTGTATATATGGTATATTTCTGCTCACATTCTGCAACTTCTGTCGGTGCTGTGCTACTGGAAACTGAATTTCCCGGAGGAACCCACCCAAGGGATAAATAAAGTTTCATCTAATCTAATGTAATCTATAGGGCAGTACAGGGCTTTGTATCTACCACTCGACTGTGATATAACGAGCGGTCATGGTCACGTGGCTTTCCGTTGCCCTGGAGGTCCACCCATTTGTAGTTAGGGCAACAGAAGATGCCTGGGACAGTTCAGCCATAACTTTAAACTTTTCCTGCTCATACATGCTTGGAACGATCGTGTCACACTGAAGTGGACGCACAACGAGACATAGCGTGGCTCAAGCACGTTCATCACAGTTTAAACCCCTTGTTTTGCACAATGGAATACGGCCTCCCATCTGCAGCTAAACACCCCAATGGCTTCTGTAATAGCTTTAGCCCGGTCGGATTGGGCAGCAAAAGGCTGCTTAAATACCGCAAACTCCTCTGCTCCGCCACACCGATCACTAGCGCTGGCCATAACTACCGCTTGACAGACCCACCACGCACACCATACACATACTTTTTTTTCTTTTTCAAATCTTCGGATCACGTGTGTACCGAACCGTGGAGTGGGATTGGTTTGGATTTCGGATCAACCATGATCCATTGCACCACTACTTGCTACTAATGAAAACGTGATGTAACAGCAACATACCTGAGTATTTATACTGCCCCCACCCAATATTTATCCACCATCTTTGATCCTCACTCTACGTATAATCAAAGTAAAATAAAAAACACTAATTTAATGCCTTACAAATATCGTTTGTATTAAGCCTTTTGGTTCTTAGTCAACACACAAGGCTAAGTTAAAGAGTTAACCTGGCAGCAGGGCTGGACTGGGACAAAAAAAATCAGCCCGGGCATTTTGACTAGAGACCAGCCCACCAGGTATTATAGGAAAAGCCATAAAGCCTTTGAATGAAAACAAAAACTGTTGTGACAGTGATGTTGTTGGGATTAGAGCTCTCCCTATCCCTACATTCCCACAATGTACACTGTCTTGTTGGTATATATGTATCAATCTAATCAACTTAAACCTACACTATCCTCCCTATTATGTTATTCTAAACAGTACTTAGCCGAAAGCAAAAGACTGCTTGGTCGAGTTAACCCCCTGAACTATCTACAACACATGGTAGAAACCTGAAATTAAGACAGAGAAGACTTTACTATATACAGTAATGGATTTCTATACAATTTACATCAGACGAAAACTTTGGTTGTAAGATTCGGGTAATTATTTAATAAAAGATAGACATTTTAAATGAGAATAAGAAAGAAAAGTATTTCTTTGTGCCTCCCTTTCCCTGTTAATGCCCTACCTGGCCCCCCTGGCAAAACTTTGCTAGACCCGCCCCTGCACAGTTATCAGCTGTTAGCTACTTAGAAAAGGATCCTGATGTTTTTTGTCTCTCAGAAACAGTTCATAACTTCCCTTCAACTCATTCATGTGACCTAAAAGGTAAATCTGTTTCTCCATCACCTGTTCAGCTCTGATGATTCAGTAAGGACATCTCCTGGTTTCATCTTCATGTTTCCCTCTCACCACATATCCAAACCGATATCATGACCAGCAGCTTTTACAGCTGTGGCTCCAGCAAACATCATCTGATACTAGAAAGTAATATTAAATAAATTCTAACAACAGCTGATCAGGCTTAAACGTGCTGCTGTTGTTTAGCATCTGCTGGTTTATTCTGGCACAAACTGGGCGATAAACAAACAAGAGAGACCGGACTTGCAACAGAAAAGCCGATCAGCTGATTATTGATCAGTTTTATGATTGAAGTAGCAACAGGAGAGGGAGGGGGGAGAATGAGAGAAGAAGAAGCAGCTGACAGCGTAAAGACCCAGAATTACTTCAGCTTTGTGTCTTTTTTCCCCATTGTAGCTGAAGTCCGGGACAAACTGCATTGCTTTTCAGCTCAATACAAAACGCGATTTTCTCTGAATACGGGACAATTCCGTTTTTTAGGGGACGGTTGGCAACTCTACTAATTAACCTTATGAATAGAATAAAGTTCACTATCAGTAACATCATAGCACCCACCCAGCTGCATAGAAACTCATGCTAGCTAGTACGCAGTACGAGTTATTGTAGCTGACTGTAAAAATGAAAATAAACTCCACCTAAACTTGGTTTATATCTGACCCAGATAGACTGCAATTCAGAACTTCATACCTGAAGTTCAGTTGACCTGACAATTGGACCAGCGGCCGCCTTGGGTCTCTCCTTCTCCTGCCTCTCCTTTCCCTCATCCACCTGCTGGCCTCTGTGGAAGCTATTTTTACACATCTGCCAGCATCTGGCCAATCCACCACCTTTCATTCTTTATACCGTTACAAAAACAGCAACAACAACAGTACAAAAAAAAAAAAAACCCCATTGGCCGAAAAAAAAGAAAAAAAATCACCATCGGCCCACTGGGCAAATGCCCGATGGCAAGTCCAGCTATGCCTGGCAGGGTGTTAGGTTGAAGTTGTTAAATGTTGTCAATTGTGTACTCAAATTTGTAAACCGTGCCTTAAACTGCATGGTTAGATATTCGTCAGAATCTAACCATTTATGCGTCAAATAAAACAAACTTGGTTAAATTATACAGAGAATTCAAAATCGTGGGCCCATAAAAGAGGTTAAAGTAACAGAACTCTTTGTTGCCAGAAAAGCTGGCAACAAGCAATACTACTAACTCAAACAAACTAACCTACCTAAACGAGACAAAGGGGAAACTTGGCTAATCTGTCATGTGAAGGCTGTGTGCAGGCAGGAGTGGTGATATGAAGGACCCAAAGTGCAGACACTCGGAGGCAAAATGTGAACTCAAACTCAGATTAATTGCTAGATGGCAAACAGAGAACTAGCAAAACTGAGAATACAAACACTAAACAGAAAATAACAATAACCTGAATTGGCTGGCAGGGAGACAGAACACACAGCAAGATGAGGGTAGATAAGGGAGATCACAACACGGACACAGAGAAACACAGGGCTTAAATACACAGAGAGAGCAATCAGGGAATGGGTAACAGGAGGGAAACACACCTGGGGCAAATCGGGCCTAACGAAACAGGGGAAGCAAAATCAGATACATTAACATAAGACATGGACCTTCAAAGTAAAACAGGAAACATAACACAGAGACGCAGACTCACAGGCAGGCACTGCAACAGAGGGAACAGAGACGTGGGACCAGGGCAGACACGGACACTGACTGGACACAGAATAGAGGGAGTAAGGAAACCAAAACTTGAGAACCACATAATCACACACCAAGAAGAACTACGGAAAAAATAGAAATGCAAAACAGAAACCAAAACCTTCACAAAAATAAACTAAGATAAGAACACCAATAAAAAGGTATGTGGCGTGGGTGTGGTCTCTGGCCAGCTGCAGAGGAGGGGTGACGCAGTGAGCTCCCGGGGCGGTGCAGGGGTGGGGTGAACAGGTGTGTTGGGATCTGACAGTGATTGTGTCTCTTTATATGTTGGCAGTGACAGTCGGAGGGGGAGCGGACGTGACAGCAGAGAGAGCAGGAGTGTCTGTGTCCCAATGAACAATACAAAAACCACAGTGTCAAATAAAAAGTTCTGCTGTCATCATATGCGCTCCAGCGTATGTTTATCGGGTCCAATGTTACAAGGTACAAACCTGAAACCACTGGGTCAACGACCCAGGTACCCTAAGAGTATGGAAGCCCCAGAGGGCAACAGCAGAGGAGCCTAGGAAACAAAAAAAAACAAACAAAAACAGGCTCACGAGAGGTGCAGGCGACCAGGAAAACAGTTCCAAAAAAGTTCAGGGGGCCGGCCCGGAGGCTGACGGCACAACAGTCCAAACCTGGGCAGTTCAGGGGTCCAGCCTGGAGGTCGACAACACAAAAGTCCAAAAAACAGTTCAAGAGGCCAACCGCGAAGCCAGCGACCGTGATGGAGCAGGTCTGGAGGCTGGCTGCGAAGCCAGCGGCGGCAACGGAGCAGATCTGAAGGCCGGCCGCAATGATGTCCAGGTAAACGGCCTGGAAAGTGGCCGGACAGGACAAGGATGCGCAGGCCAGACAGGACGAGAACAAGCAGGCCGGACAGAACGAGGATGAGCAGGCCGGACAGGACGAAGATGTGCAGGCTGGACAGGACGAGGACGTGCAGGCCGAACAGGATGAGGTGGCGCCGAGACCTCTGGTGCAGACGAAGCGGAATCAGCCCGTGCAGAGGCCTCAGGCAGAGACGAAGCAGGACCAGATGGCAGCACGGCAACCGCAGGCGATGGAATTGGTGGTGGCACTGCAGGCGGCAGTGTGGAAACTGCAGAAGGTGACGCTGCAGGCGACGGCGAGGAAGCCGCAGGTGGTGGTGCTGCAGGCGACGAAGGCTGGATAGGCCTTCCGGATCTTCCAGCAGAGACAGAAGGCTGAACGGGCCCCTCAGACCCTTCAGCAGAGACGGAAGACGGCTGGAGTGGTTCTCCAGAACCCCCAGTGAGAACAACAGATGAAGGCCAGACGGGCCCCTCGGTCCCTACAGCAGGAACAGGTGGCTGGACAGGCTCCTCAAGCCCTCCAGCAGAGACAGAAGGCTGAACGGGCCCCTCGGACCCTTCAGCGGAGACGGAAGACGGCTGGAGCGGTTCTCCAGAACCCCCAGCAGGAACAGACAGCTGGACAGACCCCTGGGTCCCTCCAGCAGAGACACACAAAGCCTGGTGCGGTTCTCCAGAACCCCCAGCGGGAACAACAGACGAAGGCCGGACGGGCCCCTCGGACCCTCCAGCAGGAACAGGTGGCTGGACAGGTTCCTCAGGGCCTCCAGCGGAGACAGAAGGCTGAGGCGGTTCTCCAGAACCACCAGCGGGAACAACAGACAAAGGCCAGACGGGCCCCTCGGACCCTGCAGCCGGAACAGGTGGCAGAACAGATGACTGAGGAGAGGAGTGGCAGTGGCTAGGGCACCGTTTACTGCGGTATGAGGGAACAGGAACCAGTGGAGGACAGAGACCACCTCCTCATCCTCTGACCACATAGCTGCCAGGAAAGAGGCTGGTGAATGGACGTGTTTTGGAGTTTGTACGTGCTTCGGAATTTGTACGTGTTTTGGAGTTTGTACATGTACACTGATGTTCAGTAGATATTACCACTGTGTGGCTGTAACTGCAGCCATCACAAGTATATTAAATTATTCTAAAATTAACATTGAAAATGTTTTAACCTTAATTATTTAACTTTAGAACATCCGTAAGATGCACCTGAGGGGATATCTTTAGTTGCCAGTCTTGAGGAACACCAGCACATATCCATTCATGAAAGATGGAGGATCTGGATACTTATTTTACACTTCATAGAGGACTATGGAGAAAAGTGAGTATTTCTTGTACATAAACTAAATCAGTTATAGGTTTTGTTGTTGTTGGTGGTGGTGGTAGTTTGTGCAGCATTTTCACTGTCTCTACATTTAGGCTTCTTGGCCAGAACGTCAGGGACACTGCCCTGTGCTGGCCCAAGTAAAATGATTCCAGTGGCAGTTCCTTAAGTGTGTGTGCTGTGTGATGAAAACAAAGAGGATCAGTCTAAATGTTGGATTTCTTTTTTTTTTTCTCCAAAGCTTCTGCTCTTGGTATTTGTTTATTTTACAAGAAATCTACAGAAAAGTAAAGTTTTTGTTTATCCAATTTTATGAAATGCAACTGTTTTTGCTTGCAGCCCAACTTCAGGAATAAAGGCAATTTTGGCATCATCAATATTAGATCAGTGTCCATGTTTAAAGGACTGCTGTAGCACCGGATATGTAAGTATCTACACTTCAATGGATACACACAACAACAATTAAAAAACCTAAATATTGGGGGCTGAAAAAAAATCATCAATTTATCAATTTAAGAGTTTTTAAATGTAATTTGTTCTAAAAACAGAGTCAACTTCACAAAGCATGTCTTTATGTGTCTTAACATGTGTATGTGCTGTAACCAAAGACTGATTTGAAGTAATGAATATGATATAATGAATTAATTACTTTTTTGTTACTTGCTTTTTACTTTCGATGATATATTTTTTATGAATTTTGCTGTCTATATTCTATGTATCATATGGCAATAAAAAGATTTTTGAGAAAATCTGTTTTGAATCTAGTTTTTATATGCTGAATTTTATACTAAGTAGGAATCTTAACCCAAACGTTAATGGTAATATAACCCTTGTGATGGGTTCTGAGTTTCGACTCAATTTTTGGTAACCTCAACTTTAAACATTGGTCAATTTAATCCAATTTTTGGATAGTTATCCTAACCGGGTCAAACCAGTAACCCAACCCTGTTAAGTTGAAACAACCCAGCGTTGGCTCGGTCCATATTTGATCCAGCGTTGGGTTACAAATTGGGTCATTTTTAACCCAGCATTTTTTAGTGTGGACTACTTACTGGTATTTGGATCGCCTGTAAAAATGACTGGTTTAAAACAAATCTCAGCATATTGACATGTTTGATAGCATGAGGGCTTCTATTTCCAGGCAAAATGGACCAGAAGCACTCGTGTTTCCACAGATCTTTCTTAGTTGCAGGGCACGACTAGGGTGTACTGCTGGAATTTCCATTGCATCGGAAAACCTGAAGCAGTCTGAAGTAAAGCTTCCCACAGTTCTTGATCTCCTGCTTAACACAGAGTTAAAGCAGTGATAGTGACAGGTCAGACCAAGGAGCTAGTCTTATGTCACATGCAGACACTCTGGAAATGCTGCCTCTTGGAACTGCAGTCCCAAGCTATCCCCCTGTCCCCCGTGTGTGTTTACAGGCAGGAAGTCTAATACATGTTTTCAAGCATTCTCAGTGGACGCATCCTATGAAGGGTGCCATTGATGGCCTGCTAACAAAGAACCTCAGGCAAAAAAGATTTCCTCACCATGAACAGTAGTGATGGGATTTCTGGCTGTTTTTGCTCGGCTCACTAAAACGAGCCGGCTCTTTCGGCTCCGAAACGGCTCTTCAGGTTGTTTTGTTGCTTTAATTAATTTATTATTAACAATAATATAAAATTATGCACAAAAGGAATTACTAATGTAAAAAAAAAAGTCATTTTATTTATATATGTTTATATATGAATATATGCGGTGGCCCCTAGAGACAAAACACGTACAAACTCCAAAACACATTTCTAGTGTTAACTGAACTTCCAAAACAGAGCTACCTAGATCACTTAAATTACACAATTGAAAGCATATGTGTATTGTTTGTGTATTTATACACAAGCACTCATATATATTCAAATAATAAAAAAAAATGTTTACCTGTTATTACCACACACCGAATCCGGCCGTTGGTACTTCCTGGCTTGTGTAGCCACTAGGTAACAAAAGCTCAACACTGCGCCCAGCATCCTGGAGCACTTCTGTTGTCTTTTGTACGTGTTTTGGAGTTTGTACGGGCGTCGGAGTTTGTACATGTTTTGGAGTTTGTACGTGCTTTGTCTGTAGGGGCCACCGTAAATATACTTTTATTTATTCACTCCACATAAAATGTAATAAATAAATCATATAATACAAAAACCTACTAGTCACAGTTCAACTTTTAACTATTTAAATTTTCAGCTTTTTCCTTTTAAACCAATTTAAAGTGAAACAACACAAAACACTGCAAACCACAACACAATTAAATATAAATTAAAATATGAAAACAAAAAGAAGATGCACATTCTCTGTCATATGGGCCTGCATGAATAAACTTCCTGAATCCTTTATCATCCGCAACTGAAAATAGTTGTGGATGATTACTATACCTTTCTAATGTGACGTTGTTGTTCCTGGCTCTCTTTCTCTCTCTCTCCCTCCTGCTCTGTTCCTGTGCTACTGCCAGTGTAACTACCGCCCCTCCCCCCTCTTCCCATCGCAAAGCACAAGGCTTGCGTGCGGAGTGAAGCGGGAAAAAAGTGCGAGAGAGTGGGGGAGAGAAAGAAAAAAACCCCACAGCTCCCAATAAGGAGCCGGCTCGTGTCAAAGAACCAGCTCTAAGGCTACGTTCACACTGCAGGTCTTAATGCTCAATTCCGATTTTTTGATCAAATCCAATTTTTTTGTCTGCTCGTTCACACTACAAATAAAATGCGACAGCAAACGCTCTCTAGTGTGAACGCTCAAAGCGGCCCGCATGCGCAAAAGAAGACGTCATACACAACGCGCTCTGTTTAGACCCAGAACAAACTATATTGTTTGACTGATGGCCCTTAATATAAAGACTTCGGACTTCATGTTTCCCGATTTTTGCTTTAAGTTATTTTGTTATTTACATAATAATGTAGATAACCTAATAATGATCCTTATTGCTGTTTTAGAGGAGCGGTGCTTCAAAGGATAGTTGCAGATTTCTGTCAGAACCTGCAGGTTATGCAGTACAAATAAAATGTTAACGTTTCTCCAACGTTGTCTTCCCAGCAGTTTCACCGGATGGCCAGAAAGCGTTCGCGATGTCTTCTCTGGCGCTGATAATTGGCGTCTGTCTTGTGTCAGTGACGTAAAAGACGGATTTAATGCGACTTGACCGTTCACACAGCAGTCGCTTTCTGAGACATCGGATATGTATCGGATTCAGTACCACATACGAAAGTGACCCAGATCGGATTTGAAAATATCGGATTTGTGCCGTTCACACTGTCACACCATGATCGGATATGAGTCGCATAGGGTCAAAAAAATCGGATTTGATGCGCTTTCGCCTGCAGTGTGAACGTAGCCTAAGAGCCGTTTCGTTCGTGACTGACACATCACTAATGAACAGGCTGCCTCCAGGGATCCCAGTAGCCTCTTACACCCCATCAACAAAGGTCACATCTTGCACTGTGTAGAAGACTAACTTCTGAACACCAGTTCAGAGAAACTCTTGTAGACTCAGCATTTGTTTTTTTGTTTGTTTGTTTGTTTGTTTGTTTTTTGGGGGGGGGGGGGGGGCAGAGGGGAAGAGGGACAGTGAGAAAGGCCATTAAAAAAGACCAAAATCTCTTGGATCACCTGTTGAGAGAGGAAAAAAGGGAGAAAAAGAGGAAACAAGCAAAAAAGAGAGCAACATAATAAACGCAACACCATCGCATTAATCTAGCTAAATGTAAACCCATTTGGAAAAAGATATATATAAATCTTATAAACTTTGTATCTGTCTTGCATGAAACTTGTATGAAAAGCATACAAGAGTGAAAACGGATATAAGATCCCTTGAAAAATTATATAAATGAAACTTGTATGTTTTGGATACTTACTAAAACAATATATGAAAGTAATGTGAAAGTGGCCACTTTCATGAGTAAATCATATAAGCCTTACATGATTCACTATATGAAGTAAGCCAAATCTTATGCAAGTCTTTTATAAGTTTTTTCTATTTCTTTTCCATATGGGAATAACAGTAAATACTAAAGACCGATAGCGCACAATGTGCTTTGAGGTAGCAGCCAAGATAGGTGTAGTTTGTGTCTATGAACAGCGTATGCCCGTGTGCACACCTGTGTGGGTCAGCACTCTGTGGCTGGCTTATTGCAATAGGTTATCAATTATGGAAATTTTACTATGGTTATTTATGGTGATATAAGCTGATTAACAGTCAAGTTCATATTGCATATGAAAAATGTTTGTATATTTTGTGTGTGGGGGGGGTACGGTGACACAGTGGTTAGCACCGTTACCTCACAACAAGAAGGTGCTGAGTTTGACTCTTCTGTTTTTTTAGCAGCAAGTAGAAAAAAACAAACCAACCCATGCTGTGGTTCTGCAAGAAAACAAACAAGTGTTTCCCACAGGGCCAAACATTTAGATCATTTTTACATTTAATACTAAATGGGTGTCTCTCCTATTCCAGTTTTTGTACCATATTTATGCTTCTGTATTTGTATTTGCCATAAAATTTTGAACTTAAGACATCATGTTTGTCTCAAGTAAGCTTATTTCCTAAAATGTTTTAAATTATTAGTGAATGTACTAATTAGTGCATGAATACTGAATAAAACAGCCTGGATTGTTTTGTTTTTTTTGCGTTTGAAACTTTGTGTCAGGGTCCTTAGGTCCTGGATCCACGGTTTTGAGTTTTTCTTTTGAGTTAATGATTTGCTTTTAAGAAATGATTTATATTTAGGTCTTTAGTCTTCTGATGGTAGTTTTGGGTTAGGGTTTTTTCTTTTTGCCTCAGGCACACACTTTAGTGTTTTTGTGCCTTTTCTAGCTTTTGTTTATTATAATTTTGTTAGTTCTCTTTGTGATCGCTGTTTGTTCCCCAGTTGTGTCCTATGTCTCTCTGTCTATAATCTCTCTCTGTTGTTTTCTGGTCTCGCTGTTTAGTTATGTCAAGTAAGTCGTGTCTCTGTGTCTGTTTATCTTTTCGTCTGTGTCTTTGTCTCTGTCTCAGTATTATGTTTCCTGTTCTGTTTTGACAGTCCCCCGTCTCATGTGTGTCATGTTTAGTTTTGCTTCCCCTTGTCACACTAGTTAGATTCTGCCAAGCTGTGTTCCCCAGGTGAATCCACTCTGCTTTGCGACCTCGTGTGTATTTACGCTCTAAATTCTCCTCAATTCTTTGTCATGTTGTCCCTTAATGTTGTGTGTCATTTGCCTTGTGTGTTCCCCATTTTCCTCGTAGTTCCTTAGTTTATAAGTTCCCGATTTCTTACTTCCCTGAGTTAGTATCAGTTTAGGTTAGCATCAGCAATATGTCCTGCACGTGGGTCCACTCCATGCCCACTCCACAGCCAAATTATGACACTTTGATGTTGCAGCAAGAATCTGTTCATGATGCTTAGAGCCCTGAGAAAGTTCAAAATTGCCTAACTGCTTTCGAAACCTCACACCCTCTGTGATTTTCCCCACCAGCAAGATCAGCCAGGCGTGTGCAGCTCCATTTCAGACACAGAACTAGGTTTGAAGTTGACCTCAGAGAATAAACCACAGCGAGCAGATGTTGCAAGCTGCTAAAGGCAGCATAGGAGACGATGTTGTATTGAACAAGCCTTGCAATGAAAAGTTGAAACATTTCTGTTAAAATGTGGTTTGTAACCTGTGCCCTACTGTATCTTGTACTGCAGCAGTGACTTCCGGAGGACAAACCATGATGTTTTTTTTTCTTTAGCTCTCCAGCAGATGAAAACAGTCTGCTTCCTCAACTGAACAATGAGCAAAATGTAAAATAGGCTCTCAATCAACACCCTTTTCTCACACTGTCTTTTTCAACTACTTGAAAAAGACAAGCAGTTAGTTTTGTTTTTGTTTTTGTTTTCTTTTTTAGAAAAATCATCCAAGAGAAGGGTTTAGGAGAAAAATAACAGAAGCGCACTAAACTTTGCACATGAATAGATCCAAATAGTCAAACTAAAAGTGAAAAAATTAACAAAGGATATTGCTTGAAGTTCTTAAGCTGACAACAAGTAGTAACCTCTTGAATGTGTAAACTAAAAAAAGCTTTGCAGCTGTCTTTTTTAAGCTTCAGTTTCTAATACAGCAACCATTCTTTTGGTGGTTGACGCTGTCATGCTGCAGCATAGGTCTAAATAAAACACGAAACCACTACTTCAACTAGCCTTTTCACCATCTGTCTCACACGCAAAGCTTCACAAACATGTTAATGTTGGTTTATTGGTGAAGCCATACAAATTGTTGAACTACAGAAAAGTTTGTGAACAAACACGTTGTTCCTCTTAAAAAATATAGATCCCATTGTAAATCTAATACCAACTTTTGGAAATAGCAGGTCTTTTATCTACAGTTCTCGTTTTTCTTCCAAAAGGAGTCAAAAGAAAAGTAATACAGCAGAGGATCCAAACAGCAGTTAGAAACAGTAAGACACACCAGCGGCATGATTTCTTTGCCATGTGCAGCCATTCCTATAGGCACAGGTAAGAACATGGCAAACAAAACCAAGTTCATGACAAAGATCAGCATAACTTTCATCTTGTTGCTGACCTTTGCAGAGTCACTGAGATGTCTGTGCAGAGTCCAAGACACCATAATGGTGCAAACAATGTTGACTGTTAGCATTGTGACCAATAACACAATCTGAAGGTAAATAACTGTTAATCGAGTTTTACTCAATAAAAGCTCGTAAGAGTCATAAGATTTAAAACAGGTAGGTTGAGTGTGGTTCTGCAAATGTTCTAGAAAGTCCAAACTCTCTGGGATATTCACCACCAGCATAAAACTCCAGACGAATGCTGCTCCTTTCCAGGCATTGGACGAGGTTCTTAAATGGCGTGACCTCAGAGGATAAACCACAGCCAGCAATCTGTCCACACTGATGAAGGTGATAAACATAGCGCTGGAACGGATGTTGTCACGAAAGAGCATTGTAATGATGAGGCACGCCATATTGTTCAGAGGCCAGGTGCCTGTGGCATGAAAGTAGATCCTCATGGGCAAAGAGATGATGAGTAGCAGGTCTGAGAATGCCAGGTTGACCATGAAGACAGCGTGGGGTGATTTAAGGCTGTGGCGGCGAAGAAGAATCCACAGTGCGACTGCATTGAGAGGTAGACCTATCACCATCACGCAGCCAAAGACCCAAGCATAAACCTGTTCATCTTCTGTGGTGCTGTTTGATGTGTTCATGATGAGAAAAGACGTTCTTTTTGGTCCTTTATGAAGTATTGCAGCCAAGCAGCGAACATGTCCTTCTGTGCTCTTCATTTGTGCGACGTGAGGGGAGCTAGTATGGAACAGGAAACTCTGGTTGTGGTTGCTGACGTAAATTAAGTTTGCTATTTTCAAATGCAACACATGACACACCAGCTGTGATTAACAACTCTACTCATTAGGATATGAATTATGGCAAGATGAAAGTAAGAGATGATAATGACCAACAGCAGGTCTGAAAAAATCAGATTGCCCCAGCATAAACCTGTGCGGCCATAGTGAATGTTTAATGAGCTCATGGCGATAAAAGAAATGTATACATGCCCTTGATTAAAACTGCAGCTGAGCACAACACTCACACATGTATCTCTGTGGTCTTTAGCTGTGTCAAGTGAGATGACTGGAGAGGATAAAAAGTCAAGTATTGCAACAGGAAATGTAATGATACAATCTAACAGTCATATTACTTACGTAAAAGAATAAAACAATTTGTTTTTCACATGGTTTAGAATTTTTTATTAACTAATATCTTCTTATACAAAAAAACTAACATAGTTTTATAAGATCAAACAAAGTTTAGAAATAATTGACACGAATGGTTATTAAGGAATAAAAAGCCAGGGATCAAATTTCATAGTAGAACTTGTAATAAACTGTTGAACAAGTAGTTCTTATCAATTTTTGTTCAATGCTGCAAGATGCTTTATATTTCTGGTTTCATATTTTTATATATATATATATATATATATATATATATATATATATATATATATATATATATATATATATATACACATACACACACACACACACACACACACACACACACACACAATCACTTTTTTTTGGAAAATTGGAAAACCTTAATGTGACTGGAATTATAAGTTGAAATAGCATGTTCTAAGGTCACTGCTCTCTTGGCGGATCCGCATCTTCTTTTTTCTTCCAGAAGCCATCAAAGGAAAAGTAATATAAGAATGGATCTAGACAACAGTTCACAGCACTAAGACATATCAATGGCTTTAATTCAGTAGGTTTAACTGTAACTACACCTACTGACAAAGGTAGGAAACAGATAGTAAACAAAACCAAGTTCATGACAAATATCAGCATTACGTTCATCTTGTTGCTGACCTTTGCAGAGTCACTGAGATGTCTGTGCAGTACCCAAGACACCATAACGGTGCAAACAATGTTGACTGCTAGCATTGCGACTATTAACACAAGATATACATTTGCTATACCTTTAGTTAAACCTGGTTTCCTTTCAGGACTGAAATCAAAACACCAACTGTCGTTGGCACTTTTTGGAAAGTCCAAAGTCTCTGGAACATTCAATACCAGCACAAATAGCCAGACCACTGCTGCTCCTTTCCAGGCATTGGATGAAGTTCGAAGATGGCGTGACCTCAGAGGATAAACCACAGCCAGAAGTCTGTCCACGCTGATGAAAGTAATGAAGAAGGCGCTGGAGCATAGGTTGTTGCGAAAAAGCATTGTGATGAATTGGCACGCCTTATTGCTCAGAGGCCATCTGCGGGTGGCATGAAAGTAGATCCTCATGGGCAAAGAGATGATGACCAGCAGGTCTGATACTGCCAGGTTGACCATGAAGACAGCGTTGGGCGATTGGAGGCTGTGACGACAAAGAAGAATCCACAGTGCGACTGCGTTGAGAGGCAGACCTATCACCATAATGCAGCCAAAGACCCCAGCGTAAACCCTGTCCTCTGTAGTGACATTTGATGCATTCATGATGAAGTTTCTGCCTCCTTATTAACTGAATTGCAGCTGAGCAGCAAACCTTCCACTCTCTGATGATTATCTGTGTGACGTGAGGGTAGATTAGACTAGGGAGTGTAAAATATTGCAACAGGAAATCTGGTGGTGCAATTCGATCGTGGCCACTGACGTTAATAGTTATAACATTTTTAAATGAAATATCGTGTTTGACAAATAACAAACATACTTTTTATACAATCTGACAACATTTAGAACCAATACTATTAACATCCGTGGCCTAGGCTAACTGTAAAAGCTGTATTTTTCCCAACTCCCAATGAAAAACAGGTAGCATTAAAACCAGTTGCAAATTTTTACAATGTTTTTTACTATTTTACAGCTATAAACTAGTTTTACCATGAAAAAGACAAACCAAACAGGCTGCAGGTCTACACCAACGCACAAAAGTGTTTCCACAGTTACGGAGCCAGCTATTTCCTGTTTTTTCCAGTAGTTGTGTTATGAGCTCTCGAGTTGGATTTTGCATAGAGACATGTAAACTTGAGACTTCCTGTTTTTCACAAATAAGCTTATTTCATAAAATGTTACAAATAATTAGCAAAAAGTGAATGAATTCTCATAAAACAGCGTAGATTCTTTTGCTATTTAAAGCTTTGATGATGCAGATTAACCTTTTTATGACTCTTAGAGCCTTGAGAAATTCAAGATTGCTCAAAAGCTTTCAAAACCTCACATCGTCTGTAGTTTCTCTACCAGCAAAATGAGCCAGACGAGCGCAGATCCTTTTCAGGTACAGGACAAGGGTCTAAGATGGCATGGCGTCAAAGGAAAAACCAGAGCCATCAGATGTTCCAAGCTGATGACGGGGATGAAGTTTTCACTGAGAGGATGTTGTTAAAGAGCATTGTGATGAACAGTGTGTGAAGAGTTAAAAAGTTTCACTTACAATGTGGTTTGTTTTACGTGCTTGACAGTATCTTGTTCTGCGGTATGGACTTCCGGAGGTCTTTTTTAAACTCTCCAGCAGATAAAGGCAGGTTGTTTCCTCAGTCGTCAAGTGTACAAAATGTACAATAAATCAGCTACAGTCCTGAAGCTTTAAATTTAAAGAATAGTTTTATGAAACTGTGAAGCTAACAAGTCTTTTCTCTATGTATCCCACTGCCTAAGCTTCACAAGTACATTTAACTGACAATTATTGTTGAGTTACTGGTGAAAATGTTGTTGGATTTTATTTATATAGCACCAATTCACAACGACAGTCACCCAAAGGTGCTTTATATTATAAAATAATATTAGAATGAAACCCCCAAAATTGCATGACTCTGATCAAACCTGTGGTAACAGTGGGTAGAAAAAAAGTCCCTTTCTAACAGGAAGAAACCTCCTACAAACCCAGGGTCAGGGAGGGCAGCCATCTGCCACAAATCATTGGAGGTGAGTGGAAAGACAAGAAAGCAGAGAGAGGCAAGTCAAAAGACACACAATAGTACAATAAGCTCAGTTTCAGAACTTAGGAATTGGGATATTATGCTTGCACTAAATGAGCATTTTGTGCAATAACAAGTTAGTTCACCAAAAAAAAAAAGAAAAAAATTCATGTCTAGCATCTACATTTCTCCTCCCTTCATTGCATCTTCCATTTTCTTCCAAAAGGAGTCAAAAGAAAAGTAATACAGCAGAGGATCGAAACAGCAGTTAGAAACAGTAAGACACACCAGCGGCATGATTTCTTTGCCATGTGCAGCCATTCCTATAGGCACAGGTAAGAACATGGCAAACAAAACCAAGTTCATGACAAAGACCAGCATAACTTTCATCTTGTTGCTGACCTTTGCAGAGTCACTGAGATGTCTGTGCAGAGTCCAAGACACCATAACGGTGCAAACAAATTAAGTTTGCTGTTTTCAAATGCAACACATGACACACCAGCTGTGATTAACAACTCTACTCATTAGGATATGAATTATGGCAAGATGAAAGTAAGAGATGATAATGACCAACAGCAGGTCTGAAATAATCAGATTGCCCCAGCACAGGGTTCGGCAACCTGCGGCTCCAGAGCCGCATGCGGCTCTTTAGTCCTTATACTGTGGCTCTGTGTGGAAGTGTATTTAATTCATGTTAGTTCTTTTTTAACTTGTAGTTCTAAATTGGAAGATTATTGTGATATTGAAATATAAAAATAAAATTATATTCTATTATTTTTTCATTGCTCAAAATAAGCGTCACACTCGCAGAAGCCGGTGTACCCGCCGAAACACCATGCATTTATCAAGACTTTCAACCCCAGGTAGGCCAATTATGGATCTTCGGATCCACATTATGTCAGCAGCGATTCTCCACCGTGAAGTATGTTAAAAACAAACACCGCTCACGCCTCACAGATGACAACTTACAGTCCTGCGTAGAGATGAAAGTGACTTCGTACAGCCCCGATTTGCAGACGCTGTGCGCAGAGGTTCAGGAGCAGAAGTTCCATTGTAAACATATCACGGCAGACCCGACGATGTTTGCATGAACATGCTTTTCAGCATCTCTTTATTGACCACTTTTCACACACGGTTGTTTACGCATACAGCCGGCTGTAGCTTTTCAGCTCACAGCCCGATACATACCAACACAACAGCATAGATGGCACAGACTTTATGGCGGTCAGGCATGATTGCGGGTGCCACTCAGGTGCGTCCGCCTCCGCTGCAGCAGTGCTGCAGACCACGCCCCACCAGACAAATTAACCAGGTAAAATACATATTTAGGCAGAATTTTGCAAATATCTATTTTTCATTTTTCAGCAGCATAGTGCTTTTTTTCCAGTTATTTTTTAAAAGTCAGGTCAAGGCTCCAAAAGCCAAAAGGAGATATAAGGGTGGCGGCTCACAACAGTTTTTGTTTGCTACATGGATCATTTTAGTTCAGCATCGTTCCTTTCGTTATATTTCTTTAAGAGTTCAAAATGTGTTAATTACATAAATAAAATGTAATTTTCTCTGTAGCACTTCATGGATTTCATAAGCAACACACTTTAGTTGTTCACACAAAGCATAAAGGTAAAAAAACCCCAATATATTCAGTGTTATCTTCATTTTAGATGTCAGGAAGTATTTGCGGCTCCCAGTGTTTTCAGTGTTGTCCAAAAGGCTCTTTGGGTTTTAAAGGTTGCTGACCCATGCCCCAGCATAAACCTGTGTGGCCATAGTTAATGTTTAATGTGCTCATGGCGATAAAAGAAATATATACATACCCTTGATTAAAACTGCAGCTAAGCACAACACTCACACATGTATCTCTGTGGTCTTTAGCTGTGTCAAGTGAGATGACTGGAGAGGTTAAAAAGTCAACAGGAAATGTAATGATACAATCTAACAGTCGTATCACTTACGTAAAAGAATAAAACAATTTGTTTTTCACATGGTTTAGATGTTTTTTCATTTAATATCTTCCTTTATAAAAGACAAACAGTTGTATAAGATCTAACAAAGTTTAGAAATAATTGACACGAATGGTTATTAAGGAATAAAAAGCCAGGGGATCAAATTTCATAGTAGAACTTGTAACAAAGTCCTCTCGATTTTTGTTCACTGCTGCGCTGCAAGATGCTTTATATTTATGGCTATATCTCTATCTATCTATCTATCTATCTATCTATCTATCTATCTATCTATCTATCTATATATATATATATATATATATATATATATATATATATATATATATATATACATGTGTGTGTGTGTGTATGTGTGATACTTATTGATACTAAAAATTGCTATCAGATTAGATGTCATAGGTGCTGTCTTTACCTTCCTTCTGCACGCAGGCAAGCACACAGCCCCTCTCCTCAGTAGAAGCAGAAATGGCTGAAGTTCAGAACACTTCATGACGAATTTGTTCAGGTCAGGCAGATCAGAACAGTCAGTATGAATGTAAACCTGGTTGATATGCACACTCATTTAAAAGATGTAACTATTAGCAATTACCAGATAGCTGCACTGTTGATCATCCTGGATGAGTATTATCACAATGAAGAGTAATACTGCAACCGACCAGTCACGTTGTGTGATGTCAAAGCTATGCAACGGTGGAAAAAAGAAAACAAAAATACTTTTGTTTATATAAACTCTCTTCTGGAACACATTGTCAATTTTTCAAGTGGGTTTTTTCTAATAATTAATGCAATATAACAAATTCATTATCAAATTAGGTTTGCTTTTTGCCAAATTTAGCTTGCTTTGCTTGTGATAGTTTTTAATAGCATTAGTTAGCTTCTTAGCTAATGCAAACTGAATGCTCTGACAATGTGATTGGTCAGTTGCAATGTTGCAGCTGGACTAACAGTGTTTTGATGATATAGGAACAACACCATCACAGAGGTAACAGATTGTCTCTGTCTGAAGCTGAGAAAAGTCTACCAGCAACTCCACCTTTCCTGTTTACGTGCCTCTATGTCTGTATTCTCAAATGAGCATATTTCCCCAACTATTAATAATTCTTTGAAAACAGAAGAAGTGTTCAAATTTTGCCAAAATTTCCTGATTTTAACAACAAGCCTTTTACATTCTTAGTCCATCATTGTTGTTCGAAGCTCCAGAAACATTTTATTAAACAATTTAAAAAACAAAAACAAAAAAAAAAACAATACAGTTGAACAAAATACTTGTCCCATTGCTACACAATCACTTTTTTTTTTTTGGAAAATAGGAAAACCATAATATGACTTGAATTATAAGTTGAAATAACATGTCCTAAGGTCACTGCTCTCTTGTCGGATCCGCATCTTCTTTTTTCTTCCAGAAGCCATCAAAGGAAAAGTAATATAAGGCACCCTGGGGCGCCTCTGTCAGTGCGCCCCAGGGTGGCTGTGGCTACAATGTAGCTTGCCATCACCAGTGTGTGAATGTGTGTGTGAATGGGTGGATGACTGGATATGTAAAGCGCTTTGGGGTCCTTAGGGACTAGTAAAGCGCTATATAAATACAGGCCATTTTACCATTTAAGAATGGATCTAGACAACAGTTCACAGCACTAAGACATATCAATGGCTTTAATTCAGTAGGTTTAACTGTAACTACACCTACTGACAAAGGTAGGAAACAGATAGTAAACAAAACCAAGTTTATGACAAATATCAGCATTACGTTCATCTTGTTGTTGATCGCAGAGTCACTGTGATGTCTGTGCAGTACCCAAGACACCATAACGGTCCACACAATGTTGACTGCTAGCATTGTGACTATTAACACAAGATGTACATTTGCTATACCTTTAGTTAAACCTGGTTTCCTTTTAGGACTGAAATCAAAACATCCAGTGTGGTTCTCATTTTTTAAAAAGTCCAAAGTCTCTGGAACATTCAATACCAGCACAAATAGCCAGACTACTGCTGCTCCTTTCCAGGCATTGGATGAAGTTCGAAGATAGCGTGACCTCAGAGGATAAACCACAGCCAGAAGTCTGTCCACGCTGATGAAAGTAATGAAGAAGGCGCTGAAGCGGATGTGATGAATTGGCATGCCATATTGCTCAGAGGCCAGCTGCGGGTGGCGTGAAAGTAGATCCTCATGGGCAAAGAGATGATGACCAGCAGGTCTGATACTGCCAGGTTGACCATGAAGACAGCGTTGGGCGATTGGAGGCTGTGACGACGAAGAAGAATCCACAGTGCGACTGCGTTGAGAGGCAGACCTATCACCATAATGCAGCCAAAGACCCCAGCGTAAACCCTGTCCTCTGTAGTGACATTTGATGCGTTCATGATGAAGTTTCTGCCTCCTTATTAACTGAATTGCAGCTGAGCAGCAAACCTTCCACTCTCTGATGATTATCTGTGTGACGTGAGGGTGGATTAGACTAGGGAGTGTGAAATATTGCAACAGGAAATCTGGTGGTGCAATTCGATCGTGGCCACTGACGTTAATATTTATAACATTTTTAAATGAAATACTTAAATGAAAAACACTTTTTATGCAAACAAAACCAAGTTCATGACAAAGACCAGCATAACTTTCATCTTGTTGCTGACCTTTGCAGAGTCACTGAGATGTCTGTGCAGAGTCCAAGACACCATAACGGTGCAAACAATGTTGACTGTTAGCATTGTGACCAGTAACACAATCTGAAGGTAAATAATTGCTAATCGAGTTTTACTCAATAAAAGCTCGTAAGAGCCATAAGATTTAAAACAGGTAGGTTGAGTGTGGTTCTGCAAATGTTCTAGAAAGTCCAAACTCTCTGGGATATTCACCACCAGCATAAAACTCCAGACGGATGCTGCTCCTTTCCAGGCATTGGACGAGGTTCTTAAATGGCGTGACCTCAGAGGATAAACCACAGCCAGAGCATCGTAATGATGAGGTACGCCATATTGCTCAGAGGCCAGGTGCCTGTGGCATGAAAGTAGATCCTCATGGGTAAAGAGATGATGAGTAGCAGGTCTGAGAATGCCAGGTTGACCACAAAGACAACGTTTGGTGATTTGAGGTTGTGGCGGCAAAGAAGAATCCACAGTGCGACTACATTGAGAGGTAGACCTATCACCATAATGCAGCCAAAGACCCAAGCATAAACCTGTTCACCTTCTGTGGTGCTGTTTGATGTGTTCATGATGAGAAAAGACGTTCTTTTTGGTCCTTTATGAAGTATTGCAGCCAAGCAGTGAACATGTCCTTCTGTGCTCTTCATCTGTGCTACGTGAGGAGAGCTAGCATGGAACAGGAAACTCTGGTTGTGGTTGCTGACGTAAATTAAGTTTGCTGTTTTCAAATGCAACACATGACACACCAGCTGATATTAACAACTCTACTGATTAGGATATGAATTATGGCAAGATGAAAGTAAGAGATGATAATGACCAACAGCAGGTCTGAAATAATCAGATTGCCCCAGCACAGGGTTCGGCAACCTGCGGCTCCGGAGTCGCATGCGGCTCTTTAGTCCTTATACTGTGGCTCCGTGTGGTTTGGGAAAATAAATTAGATGTATTTAGCTGAAGTGCAGCTATTCTCCACCGTGAACTATGTTAAAAACAAACACCGCTCACGCCTCACAGATGACAACTTCCAGTCCTGCGTAAAGATGAAAGTGAATTCGTACAGCCCCGATTTACAGACGCTGTGTGCAGAGGTTCGGGAGCAGAAGTCCCATTGTAAACATACTACGGCAGACCCGATGATGTTTGCATGTACAGTGGGGCAAAAAAGTATTTAGTCAGCCACCGATTGTGCAAGTTCCCCCACTTAAAATGATGACAGAGGTCAGTAATTTGCACCAGAGATACACTTCAACTGTGAGAGATAGAATGTGAAAAAAAAATCCATGAATTCACATGGTAGGATTTGTAAAGAATTTATTCGTAAATTAGGGTGGAAAATAAGTATTTGGTCACCTCAAACAAGGAAAATCTCTGGCTCTCACAGACCTGTAACGTCTTCTGTAAGAAGCTTTTCTGTCCCCCACTCGTTACCTGTATGAATGGCACCTGTTTGAACTCATCATCTGTATAAAAGACACCTGTCCACAGCCTCAAACAGTCAGACTCCAAACTCCGCCATGGCCAAGACCAAAGAGCTTTCGAAGGACACCAGGAAAAGTATTGTAGACCTGCACCAGACTGGGAAGAGTGAATCTACAATAGGCAAGCAGCTTGGTGTGAAAAAATCAACTGTGGGAGCAATCATCAGAAAATGGAAGACATACAAGACCACTGATAATCTCCCTCCATCTGGGGCTCCACGCAAGATCTCATCCCGTGGGGTCAAAATGATCATGAGAACGGTGAGCAAAGATCCCAGAACCACACGGGGGGACCTGGTGAATGACCTGCAGAGAGCTGGGACCAAAGTAACAAAGGTCACCATCAGTAACACACTACAACGGCAGGGAATCAAATCCCGCAGTGCCAGACGTGTTCCGCTGCTGAAGCCAGTGCATGTCCAGGCCCGTCTGAAGTTTGCCAGAGAGCACATGGATGATACAGCAGAGGATTGGGAGAATGTCATGTGGTCAGATGAAACCAAAGTAGAACTTTTTGGTATAAACTCAACTCGTTGTGTTTGGAGGAAGAAGAACACTGAGTTGCATCCCAAGAACACCATACCTACTGTGAAGCATGGGGGTGGAAACATCATGCTATGGGGCTGTTTTTCTGCCAAGGGGACAGGACGACTGATCCGTGTTAAGGACATAATGAATGGGGCCATGTATCGTGAGATTTTGAGCCAAAACCTCCTTCCATCAGTGAGAACTTTGAAGATGAAACGAGGCTGGGTCTTCCAACATGACAATGATCCAAAACACACCGCCCGGGCAACAAAGGAGTGGCTCCGTAAGAAGCATTTGAAAGTCCTGGAGTGGCCTAGCCAGTCTCCAGACCTCAACCCCATAGAAAATCTGTGGCGGGAGTTGAAAGTCCGTGTTGCTCGGCGACAGCCCCAAAACATCACTGCTCTCGAGAAGATCTGCATGGAGGAATGGGCCAAAATACCAGCTACTGTGTGTGCAAACCTGGTAAAGACCTATAGTAAACGTTTGACCTCTGTTATTGCCAACAAAGGTTATGTTACAAAGTATTGAGTTATATTTTTGTTATTGACCAAATACTTATTTTCCACCCATTTACGAATAAATTCTTTACAAATCCTACCATGTGGATTCATGGATTTTTTTTTCACATTCTGTCTCTCACAGTTGAAGTGTACCTGTGGTGCAAATTACTGACCTCTGTCATCATTTTAAGTGGGGGAACTTGCACAATCGGTGGCTGACTAAATACTTTTTTGCCCCACTGTACATGCTTTTCAGCATCTCTTTACTGACCACTTTTCACACACGGTTGCTGTATGCATACAGCTGGTTTTGTGCCAAAAAGTGATTGTCTGCCAAAAACTGATTTCCGGTATTTGCCAAAAACTTATTGCTTGTATTTAGACTGTTATAAATAACTTTTGGTGTATAATATGTGAAACATATGTCAAATATATCCCTCATTAATAACATCACATCGTCTTGAGCAATAAACAACATTCCTGTAATAAGGTAGAAGCCGCAATCAGTTTTTGGCAGTGAGTTTTATGTATCCTTCATTTGTGCATCCATCCATCCATTCGCTTCCGCTTATCCTTTTCAGGGTCGCAGGGGTCGCTGGAGCCTATCCCAGCTGTCATAGGGCGAGAGGCGGGGTACATTAAAAATGTCTCTTTTAAGAGTAATCTGGCCAAGAGGACAGCTGAAATTGCAACAAATGCAAAAATAGTTCTGTAAATATATTTTAAGTTGACAAAAGGGAGCTGATTGATTATAATGTAAGTACAATAAGAGAGTCACAAAGATACTTGAGAAACAGGTAATTTTTAAATTTTATATATGACCCCTTTGTAATACCTGTTTACCAAAGTCTATCTAGTGTAACCAAGTGGTTGGCGGGGTTATGAAAGAAATAATAAAATGACAGTACCACCAGGGGGGAATTTTGCCACGGCCGCTGGTAGATCCTCAGTTCGACTCTGCGAGCCAGCCCACAGCTGGAGCAGGTTTTGATTGCCCGTAGCCCCACTCAGTCTCATGCAACTCTCCACAACTGGGAGAAAAAGGGGAGGCAGTACCAGTTTTGTAGCACCAGCCCGATATCCAGCTGAGGATCGCCATAGCCAGCCGCAAAAGCTGGAGTGAAACAATAGTCTAGAAGGGGCTTAGAGTGAGACCCAAAGCCCCCAGGGGCGAGGCGAGGCAAAGTAGCAGGAACAAAACTGGACAGCCAACAGAACGGAACACAAAGCAAAACAAGACAAGACAGCAGCTAGGCAGGCGTCTCGATTCTTCGCTTAAAATCAGGCAGTTGGTCCCTGAGAGGGTGCGGCAGCAATCAAACCCTACAAACAAAAGGGCAAAGATAACCTTAATCTTCCATCCATCCATCCATCGTCATCCGCTTTGTCCGGGGTCGGGTTGCGGGGGCAGCAGCCTAAGCAAAGAGGCCCAGACCTCCCTCTCCCCAGCCACCTCCTCCAGCTTGTCCGGGGGAATACCAAGGCGTTCCCAGGCCAGCCGAGAGATATAATCTCTCCAGCGTGTCCTGGGTCTGCCCCTGGGCCTCCTCCCGGTGGGACATGCCTGGAACACCTCACCCAGGAGGCGCCCAGGGGGCATCCTTGTCAGATGCCCGAACCACCTCAGCTGGCTCCTCCTTAATCTTCTGATTTACAAATACAAGCAGCTATAATATAAGCGGCTTACCCCAAGACTGGAGGCGCTGTACTGCACGGTGGACGCAACTCAAACGCGTCTCTCCACCATGGCTGGAGTAAAGAAAAGAGAAACAGCCGTGCTGTAGCGGGCCACACTATCTGATCGCCTCGGTAAATTAAACAATAGGCCAGCATTTACTGCTGTGTTGCGCCAGAAGCTCGGGAGGAATGAACCAACAAAAAAAACGGCTTCCCTTTATACAGACAGTCACCACCCTGTAATCAATATGCAGGTGGGTTCCTAATTATCCCAATCACATGATACAAGGAGCGAGTGCATCGGAAATAGAGGGAGAGAAGGTGAAGCGAGCAAGCAAAGAACCAGCGAGAGAGACGCACACAACCCATCCGGCCACATCTACCCCCCCTTTTTGCATTGGCGCCCTGACAATGACTCAAGGAAGCACTAACACCATGGCCTGAATATGGCAAGCTGAGCATTAGCGACTGGTCCGGATTCAGCAGGGCATGGCAAGTGATGGATGTTAGAGTGCTGATCAGCTGTGGAGCGTGCTGTTCTCCGCAATTGTGGCTACTCACCTCAGACTGTCTGACCGAGCCTGAGGAAGAATCTGGGGGAGCAGAGGTCGGGGGTACTACAGGTGTCACGGCCTGGGGGTTCAGCTGGTCGCTGATCAGCTGTCTCCTGTCTCCCCCTCTTTTTCTCTAGTCCTCTCTCTCTCTCTCTTCTCCGCTTTCTCGCCAGGGCTGAACTCATTATGGGTTCACGCCCTTGGCCCACGCCCTCGGAGGAAGAAACACCTGTGCCTTATCAGTGTGGTATTTAAGAGGGGAAGCAACGGCTGTTCTTCGCTGGATCGTTGCGAGAATCGCGTCAGTGAAAGTCGAGCGCCCCAGCAAGTATTTTCCCACGCAGTGTATGTGTACAGCATTTAACAAGCGTCTCTTTGTGTACAGATTCCCTGGACTGTTCCCCGGGTGTGCGAGTGGATTCGTGTCTGGATTGTGTGGAGTAAGACGAGCGTGTTCCCCTGGATTTTCCCCGGAGCCCTGCCCCCTTCACCTTTTGTACATAGCACTGCCTCGCACCCCCTTGTAAATAGCACTACCTCATATCTGTGTATATACTCTCTCTTTGGACATTGTTCTACAATAAATTTCCTTGTGTGCATCATCCCCGGAGTCCAGCGCGTGAGTCCACCCCGTACGTCGTGACAACAGGCACATTGGAAATAAGCCTGGGCTCCACCGATGGGACTGTAGTGGTGTCGGGAAATGACACCATGGGTGCCGCAGGATGTGAGGGCACCTCAGGGATGAGGAGCCACAACTCATCGTCACTCAGATAGGTCCGCTCTAAATCTCCAGGCTCCCCCCAGACCCAGTAATGGCACTATTTGGTGTAGCTACAGTTAAGAACTTAAATAATAAACAAATTTGTGCTCTGAGTTTTATAACATTGCTTGCAAGACGCCTTATACTTCTAAATTGGAAAAATAAAGCCCCCCCAACTCATTCTGCTTTATTAAGAGACACAATGTATCATTTACAGTTGGAGAAAATTAAATTTTCATTAAGAGATAATGTTAAACAGTTTTACCTAATTTGGCAACCCTTTATAGATTACTTTAATAAGTAAAACTGGGAGGTATGGCCTCCTCCCATATCTGCCCCAAGAATATATATATGGGTCTACGCAGGTGTTGTTTTTTTTTTTGTTTTTTTGTTTTTTTTTTTTTTGGGGGGGGGGGGGGGGGGGGGGTGTCATTTGTTTTGTTTCCCCCTCTCTCCCTCCTTTGAATATATTTATTTAGGATAATAAATGTGTATGTATAGACATAGATATGATTGTTTATACAATGGTAATTATATTTTATGTAAAAAGGATGGGGAGAGGAAGGAAGGGAAGGGGAAAAAGAGGGGAGGGGAAGGGAAAAGGGGAAAAAAGAAAAAAAAAAGAACTATGTCAATGTAAATGAGATATATACTTTGTTGCCTGATTTGAATAAAGAAAGGAAAAAAAATAAATAAATAAATAAACATACTAGTGGGACTGACCAGCAGCGGTGGACCAAAAGAAAGCCACACATAGCTGAAGTTCCGAACACTGAACAGCACTTCATGAGGAATTTGTACAGGTCAGGCAGGTCAGAACAGTCAGTATGAATGTAAACCTGGTTGATATGCACACTCATTTAAAAGATGTAACTATTAGCAATTACCAGATAGCTGCACTGTTGATCATCCTGGATGAGTAATATCACAATGAAGACGTCTTGATGCATTCTCAATCATCCAGGAAAGTAAATCTCCAAAAGTTGAATCTGTTCATCTGGACGTAGCGTTTTTGTGGGAGAAATGTTTCATCACTCATCCAAGTGACTTTTTCAGTCTCAGCTGACTGCAGGTTTCCACAATCTTATAAACAGTACATTTGCATAATGACTGAAACCAGCCCACTGAAGGAACAATGGTTGGGAGGTCAGTTCCTTAATCTTAATTATGCAAATTCTCATGACCATTGATTAACAACCACTGACCAAAACCCACTGATCAAAGACCACTCATCAATGGCCATGAGTACCATTCACAGAGAGTTGGGGAATGGCTGCAACACCATGGATTTTGTTGAGAAGGTGAGAGATGTCATTATGGAGTCAGATGGTCTCGTACGACGTTACATCTCTCTTCACTTGCATCCCAGTCACGGAAGCGTTGGAGGTAGTCCATAAGATATTACAGGATGACACCAACCTCAGCAACAGGACCACTCTCAGCGTCGACCAAGTGTGTTTGCTTTTGAAACTGTGTCTTCATTCCACTTACTTCACATACAAGGGTCAATTCTACAGGCAGAAACATGGGTGTGCCATGGGCTCCCCAGTTTCACCCATCGTGGCCAATTTGTATATGGAAAAGAGGGCTTTGCCATCCTACCCTGGAACACCACCAAGCCATTGGTTCAGATATGTGAATGACACCTGGGTGAAAATCAAATCTCAGGACGTACTACATTTCACGGATCACATTAACTCGGTGGACTGACACATCAAATTCACCAGGGAGGATATGAAAAGTGTCAGGTTAGCCTTCTTAGACTGTGAGATTTCCATCAGTAATGGGGGACATCTAAAAGCTGACATGTACCGTAAACCTACACATACAGATCAGTATCTAAGGTTTGACTCTCATCATCCACTGGAGCACAAACTGGGTGTCATCAGGACGCTACAACACAGAGCGAACACCATCCCCACTGACACAGCGGCCAGGGAGGCAGAAGAACGGGACATCAAGAAGGCCCTGAGTAAATGTGGTTATCCCAGCTGGACGTTTGTCAAAGCTGGGTGCCAAGAAGGTGCCAAAAGAAAGCTCCAGCCGATCCAGGAGAGAAGGACAACCGCTGCCCAAGCGAAAACCTGTAGTGATCCCATATGTGTCAGGAGTATTGGAGCAGTTGAGACGCATTTTTTCTAAACACCGGGTCTCTGTGGCTTTTAAACTCCAAAACACACTGCGCCAAAAATTGGTCCACCCCAAGGATCGGGTCCCCCGACACAAACAGAGTAACATAGTGCACGCTGTTAAGTGCCAGGAGGATTGCCAGGATTTATACATCGGGGAAACCAAACAACCTCTGGCGAAGCGGATGGCACAACACAGAAGAGCTACCTCGTCCGTCCAGGACTCTGCAGTCTATTCACACCTACAGGCCAGTGAACACTCTTTCAATGATGAGGATGTACACATCCTGGACAGGGAGAAACGCTTGTTTGAGCGCGGAGTCAAGGAGGCCATTTACGTGAAAAGGGAAAGACCATCTCTGAATCGAGGAGGGGGCCTAAGGGTACATCTTTCGCCATCTTACAATGCTGTGATTGCAGCCATTCCCCAACTCCCTGTGAATGGTACTCATGGCCATTGATCAGTGGTCTTCGATCAGTTGGTTTTGGTCAGTTGTTGTTGATCAATGGTCATGAGAATTTGCATAATTAAGATTAAGGAACTGACCTCACAGCCCATTGTTCCTTCAGTGGGCTGGTTTCAGTCATTATGCAAATGTACTGTTTACAAGATTGGGGAAACCTGCAGTCAGCTGAGACTGAAAAAGTCACTTGGATGAGTGATGAAACATTTCTCCCACAAAAACGCTACGTCCAGAAGAACAGATTCAACTTTTGGAGATCACAATGAAGAGTAATACTGCAACCGACCAGTCACATTGATCGGAAGGTTGGTGGTTCGATTCCTGGCTTCCCCTAGTCTGCATGCCAAATATCCTTGGGCAAGATATTAACCCCAAATTGGTCTCCAATGCATCCATCATAGTATGAATGTGTGTGAATGCTACTTAGAAAGCACATAGAACAATGTGCTTGTGCGAATGGGTGCGAATGGGTGAATGCACAAGTTGTGTAAAGCGCTTTGAGTGCTCAGAAGAGTAGAAAAGCGCTATATAAGAACCAGTCCATTTACCATTTATATAAACTCCCTTCTGGAACAAATAGTAAATGTCTCAAGTGGGTTTTTTTTTTCTAATAATTAATGCAATATAACAAATTCATTATCAAATTAGGTTTGCTATTTGCCAAATTTAGCTTGCTTTGCTTGTGATAGTTTTTAATTGCATTAGTTAGCTTCTTAGCTAATGCAAACTGAATGCTCTGACAATGTGATTGGTCAGTTGCGATGCTGGAGCTGGACCAACAGTGTTTTGATGATATAGGAACAACACCATCACAGAGGCAACAGATTGTCTCTGACTGAAGCTGGGAAAAGTCTACCGGCAACTCCACCTTTCCTGTTCACGTGCCTCTATGTCTGTATTCTCAAATGAGCATATTTCCCCAACTATTAATAATTCTTTGAAAACAGAAGAAGTGTTCAAATTTTGCCAAAATTTCCTGCTGCTAACAACAAGCCTTTTACATTCTTAGTCCATCATTGTTGTTGTTTGAAGCACCAGAAACATTTTATTAAACAATTTAAAAAAACAAAACAAAACAAAACAATACAGTTGAACAAAATACTTGTCCCATTGCTACACAATCACTTTTTTTGGAAAATAGGAAAACCTTAATGTGACTGGAATTATGCATTGAAATAGCATGTCCTAAAGTTACTGCTCTCTTGGCGGATCCGCATCTTCTTTTTTCTTCCAGAAGCCATCAAAGGAAAAGTAATATAAGAATGGATCTAGACAACAGTTCACAGCACTAAGACATATCAATGGCTTTAATTCAGTAGGTTTAACTGTAACTACACCTACTGACAAAGGTAGGAAACAGATAGTAAACAAAACCAAGTTCATGACAAATATCAGCATTACATTCATCTTGTTGTTGATCGCAGAGTCACTGAGATGTCTGTGCAGTACCCAAGACACCATAACGGTGCACACAATGTTGACTGCTAGCATTGTGACTATTAACACAAGATGTACATTTGCTATACCTTTAGTTAAACCTGGTTTCCTGTCACGACTGAAATCAAAACATCCACTGTGGTTTGCATTTTTTGGAAAGTCCAAAGTCTCTGGAACATTCAATACCAGCACAAATAGCCAGACCACTGCTGCTCCTTTCCAGGCATTGGATGAAGTTCGAAGATGGCGTGACCTCAGAGGATAAACCACAGCCAGAAGTCTGTCCACGCTGATGAAAGTAATGAAGAAGGCGCTGGAGCGGATGTTGTTGCGAAAGAGCATTGTGATGAATTGGCACATTATGTTGCTCAGAGGCCATCTGCGGGTGGCGTGAAAGTAGATCCTCATGGGCAAAGAGATGATGACCAGCAGGTCTGATACTGCCAGGTTGACCATGAAGACAGCGTTGGGCGATTGGAGGCTGTGACGACAAAGAAGAATCCACAGTGCGACTGCGTTGAGAGGCAGACCTATCACCATAATGCAGCCAAAGACCCCAGCGTAAACCCTGTCCTCTGTAGTGACATTTGATGCGTTCATGATGAAGTTTCTGCCTCCTTATTAACTGAATTGCAGCTGAGCAGCAAACCTTCCACTCTCTGATGATTATCTGTGTGAAGTGAGGGTGGATTAGACTAGGGAGTGTGAAATATTGCAACAGGAAATCTGGTGGTGCAATTCGATCGTGGCCGCTGACGTTAATAGTTACCGGTATAACATTTTTAAATGAAATATCTTGTTTGACAAATAATAAACACACTTTTTTATACAATCTGACACCATTTAGAACCAATACTATTAACACCTGAGCCTAGGTTAACTGTAAAAGCTGTATTTCCCCCCCACTCCCAATGAAAAACAGGTAGCATTAAAACCAGTTTTTACCATTTTCTTTTTACTATTTTACAACTATAAACTAGTTTTACCGTGAAAAAGACAAACCAAACAGGCTGCAGGTCTACACCAACGCACAAAAGTGTTTCCACAGTTACGGAGCCAGCTATTTCCTTTTTTTCCAAGTAGTTGTGTTATGAGCTCTCGATTTGGATTTTGCATAGAGACATGTAAACTTGAGACTTCCTGTTTTTCACAAATAAGCTTATTTCATAAAATGTTACAAATAATTAGCAAAAAGTGAATGAATTCTCATAAAACAGCCTAGATTATTTTGCTATTTAAAGCTTTGATGATGCAGATTAACCTTTTTATGACTCTTAGAGCCTTGAGAAATTCAAGATTGTTCAAACGCTTTCAAAACCTCACATCGTCTGTAGTTTCTCTACCAGCAAAATGAGCCAGACGAGCGTAGATCCTTTTCAGGCACAGGACAAGGGTCTAAGATGGCATGGCGTCAAAGGAAAAACCAGAGCCATCAGACGTTCCGAGCTGATGACGGGGATGAAGTTGCCACGGAGAGGATGTTGTTAAAGAGCATTGTGATGAACAGTGTGTGAAGAGTTAAAAAGTTTCACTTACAATGTGGTTTGTTTTACGTGCTTGACAGTATCTTGTTCTGCGGTATGGACTTCCGGAGGTCTTTTTTAAACTCTCCAGCAGATAAAGACAGGTTGTTTCCTCAGTCGTCAAGTGTACAAAATGTACAATAAATCAGCTACAGTCCTGAAGCTTTATATTTAAAGAATAGTTTTATGAAACTGTGAGGCTGACAAGTCTTTTCTCTATGTATCCCACTGCCTAAGCTTCACAAGTACATTTAACTGACAATTATTGTTGAGTTACTGGTGAAAATGTTGTTCGATTTTATTTATATAGCTCCAATTCACAACGACAGTCACCCAAAGGTGCTTTATATTATAAAATAATATTAGAATGAAACCCCCAAAATTGCATGACTCTGATCAAACCTGTGGTAACAGTGGGTAGAAAAAAAGTCCCTTTCTAACAGGAAGAAACCTCCTACAAACCCAGGGTCAGGGAGGGCAGCCATCTGCCACAAATCATTGGAGGTGAGTGGAAAGACAAGAAAGCAGAGAGAGGCAAGTCAAAAGACACACAATAGTACAATAAGCTCAGTTTCAGAACTTAGGAATTGGGATATTATGCTTGAACTAAATGAGCATTTTGTGCAATAACAAGTTAGTTCACCAAAAAAAAAAAAGAAAAAATTCATGTCAAAAAGAAAATATCATACCAAAAATAACATGTCTAGCGTCTACATTTCTCCTCCCTTCATTGCATCTTCCTTTTTCTTCCAAAAGGAGTCAAAAGAAAAGTAATACAGCAGAGGATCGAAACAGCAGTTCACAGCAGCAAGACATACAAGTGGGGTTAAATGAGCAAAACTTTTTGTGGCTAAACCTATTTGCACAGGCAAGAAACAGATCGTGAATAAAACCAAATTCATGGCAAAAATCAGCATTACATTCACCCTTTTGTTGATCTTTGCAGTGTCACTGGAACGGTTTCATAGAGTCCAAGACACCATAATGGTGCAAACAATGTTGACTGCTAGCATTGTGATGATTAACACCATATACAAATAAATAACTGCTGATTGTGTTGCACTCATAGAAACAGTTCCAAAACAAGTGGCATTGTTTCTGTTTTTAAAACGTTTTAAGTCCATAAACCATGGGACATTCATTAACAGAACAAATAGCCAGACCACTGCTGCTCCTTTCCAGGCATTGGATGAAGTTCGAAGATGGCGTGACCTCAGAGGATAAACCACAGCCAGAAGTCTGTCCATGCTGATGAAAGTAATGAAGAAGGAGCTGGAGCGGATGTTGTTGCAAAAGAGCATTGTGATGAATTGGCACATTATGTTGCTCAGAGGCCAGCTGCGGGTGGCGTGAAAGTAGATCCTCATGGGCAAAGAGATGATGACCAGCAGGTCTGATACTGCCAGGTTGACCATGAAGACAGCGTTGGGCGATTGGAGGCTGTGACGACGAAGAAGAATCCACAGTGCGACTGCGTTGAGAGGCAGACCTATCACCATAATGCAGCCAAAGACCCCAGCGTAAACCCTGTCCTCTGTAGTGATGACTGACGTGTTCATGATCACAGAAGAGATTTTTCTGTTCTTTATAAAGTATTATAGCTGAGCATTCAAAGTTCCTCTCAGTGCCGTTTATTTGTGTGAGGTGCGTTGAGGAAAGTTTTTAAGAGTAAATTGAAATGAAGTGGCACAGGAAATTTGTAGACTCATCTCAAGAGTTGTGGTTGATGACGTAAATTGAGTTTTTCTGTGTGGTGTATGCTATAATTAAATCCAAATGTTGTTATACCTCAAATAAATATATCTTAACTATTTCAGATAGTTAAGATCTAGCTCACATTAATGGTTATTATGAATTAAATATATATGTTATATCTCCTGTCTAGAATAGAATAGAATAGAATAGAATAGAATAGAATGCCTTTATTGTCACTATAGAGTTGTACAATGAGATACAGAGCATCTCCTACTCAGTGTAAACATGATGGGGGGTACAGTTCTGCAGCGCTATGTACATATGGACAGTATTAACATAGGGAAAAACATATATATATATATATAAAATGTACAATATACAAGCCGTAAGTAATATGTAATAAATAGTGTTATGTATATACAGTTGAGTTATTGCACATAGAATTGGTATTGCATAGTGGTGGTCCATAAAGGAAGTGGGAAGTGGGGGGGCTGTGTTATCTGTGCATGTGTGAGTTCAGGGTGGTTATCGCTTTGGGGAAGAAACTGTTTTGGAGTCTGTGGGTTTTTGTGTTGATGCACCTGTAGCGCTTCCCTGAGGGAAGCAGGCTGAACATGTTGAAGCCAGGGTAAGAGCTGTCCTTGATAATGTTTGCTGCTCTGCTGAGGCAGCGGGAGGAATAAATGTCCATCAGGGAGGGGAGAGGGCAGCCGATGATCTTTTGTGCTGTCTTGACCACACTCTGAAGCCTCACTCTATCTGCTTTGGTGCAGCTGCCGTACCATACCGTGATGCAGTAGGTTAGCAGGCTCTCAATGGACGAGCGGTAGAAGGTCAGCAGCAGGCTGGAGTTCAGCTTGTACTTCCTGAGGACTCTCAGGAAGTGTAGCCGCTGTTGGGCCTTCTTGATGACCGCTGAGATGTTTCCTGTCCAGGAGATGTCAGCAGAGATGAGGACACCAAGGAACCGGAAGGTGTGGACCCTCTCCACACACTCCCCGTTGATGTAGAGGGGGGCCAAGTCGGTGCTGTGTCTCCTGAAGTCAACAATGAGCTCTTTGGTTTTCTTAGTGTTCAGTGCCAGGTTGTTTTCTGAACACCATGCTGCCAGCTTCAGGACTTCCTCTCTGTACTCTGCCTCGTCTCCCTTCGAGATGAGTCCGACTACCATGGTGTCATCAGCAAACTTGATGATGAGAGTGTTGTTGTGGGTCGAACTGCAGTCGTGGGTGTAGAGAGAATACAAGAGGGGGCTCAGCACACAGCCCTGTGGGGAGCCGGTGCTCAGTGTGCGAGTGGAGGAGAGATGAGGGCCGAGTCTTACAGTCTGGGGCCGGTTTGTGAGGAAATCCTTTATCCAGGCACATGTGAGCCTGGATAAAGTCTAGGGCTAACTGTAAACATTGCTAGTTGTGTGATTCCTTCCACCCCACTTCCTCTAACAGAAATCGTTAATCAGTGTTCAGAGGAAAAACTGTCATTACATTCAGATATCAACCAAGCTTGAAAAACCAAACACACGTTCACTTATCAACATTAAACTTCCTTAGCAAGAAAGTCAAAGTATAAATAAGTGTTTGACCTAAAATTCTATGGATTACAAATAAGAAACAAAAATATAACCAAGGGTAACTGTTTAACAAGAAGAGCTTTTCATTTAAACTAAACTGCTGCTAGATGCACTTTATCCAGAATGCAATATTATATGAATGTACAATTGCAACTAATTCAATAAAAGGACACGATGTTACAATCCCTGATAATGCATTGCTTCAAATCGAGAAAGTCTTGAGGAATGGCTACTATGAGGAGTGTGTTTAATGAAAAATTGCAACCAAGCACAACATTCACAGTTTCCTCTAGTGCAGTTTGTGTAGGTGAAATAAGATAAGATAAGACTATGGAGGGTAGAAAGTAAAAGCTACAACAGCAAGTTTGCTGAGGTACTTCAAGAGTTGTGCCGCAAATTAATCATGCAGTTTTCTTTCGATATGCTTTAAAACATTTTGTAATGTAATATCTTATTACACATCAGCTTTTATAAGATCTGACGTAGTTTACAAAACCACTCACACGGTTATGACATGGTTATAATAAAATAATATTATAAATAATTCGTTTTTGTTACATCCCTAATCTATGCAAAAAATAGACATGTTGTGACATGTGACTCCCATGTTCTTTAAAAGTCCAAAGAGTGACCACAGAATGAATGGATGGCCAGCACTGTGTAATATTTACACATTGGGAGTTATACTTATAGCCGTTATTTAGTGGTCAACTAACATTTATACAACTTTCATATTTTTTTTAAATAAAATTAGTGTTTTTTTGGATCAGTGGCACAAATCTGTTTAATGTGCAAATACTGTATTTGCTAGAGGACCCTGCAAATATGAGGGTTTACCATCCAAAAGTGACCACATAAAACATCAACTTGTCAGAGAGTCTGTGTTTCACTTTTCAATGTTATTATTGTAATTTTAGTGCTCTGTAATGGCTAGTAAGATTTCCTGTTTGTTCTTAATACTCAATGATGTTTTGTGTTCTTATGATGGTACATTTTTACATCAAGGATTGATGCTATTATGCATATTTTCTATGGATGATAAGGAATAGCAAATTCCAATCTTGTGTGTTCATGCTAGCTAAAAGTAAATTTCCAAATATTTGATAATACAAGATCTGAAAGTACAAGATTTTTTATTAATAGGTCTGCTAGTTTAGATTATGAGGAGAATATATTATATTTGTTGGTAATATTGCTTACATCCTTTATGTATTCCTGTTTTAAGAGTGTCATATTAATTGAATATAGGCATTCAATTTGATTTACTGTTGTTCTGCTAATCATGGCAGGTTTCAGTGTTGCACTTGTGTTTTTCAGTAATAAACAGGCTCTGTTGACCACCAATATAATATTTATTTTTTCTTCATTCTTTTGGAAAGCACTGTAAACTATTTACCATGCAACTGATCTGGTATTAGGCTACAGTACACATTATTAAAATCTATGTGAGACTGAACTCTCTGTGCCCTACTCTCTGACTGGAGTCCCTGTCCGTAAAGGAGTTACCAAACCAGCTCCCCGGTGATATTTGCTCTGAGATCCCTAAGCATCTCTTGGGCACAGCAAAAATAAGTTGTAAACATATTGGCTTATTGTCCACTTTTAATGCAGTAAACTTGTTTCTAAACTTGCAGCTGGGGCTTTTTATATACAGTGGGGCAAAAAAGTATTTAGTCAGCCACCGATTGTGCAAGTTCCCCCACTTAAAATGATGACAGAGGTTAGTAATTTGCACCAGAGGTACACTTCAACTGTGAGAGACAGAATGTGAAAAAAAAATCCATGAATCCACATGGTAGGATTTGTAAAGAATTTATTCGTAAATCAGGGTGGAAAATAAGTATTTAGTCACCTCAAACAAGGAAAATCTCTGGCTCTCACAGACCTGTAACGTCTTCTGTAAGACGCTTTTCTGTCCCCCACTCGTTACCTGTATGAATGGCACCTGTTTGAACTCATCATCTGTATAAAAGACACCTGTCCACAGCCTCAAACAGTCAGACTCCAAACTCCGCCATGGCCAAGACCAAAGAGCTTTCGAAGGACACCAGGAAAAGTATTGTAGACCTGCACCAGACTGGGAAGAGTGAATCTACAATAGGCAAGCAGCTTGGTGTGAAAAAATCAACTGTGGGAGCAATCATCAGAAAATGGAAGACATACAAGACCACTGATAATCTCCCTCGATCTGGGGCTCCACGCAAGATCTCATCCCGTGGGGTCAAAATGATCATGAGAACGGTGAGCAAAGATCCCAGAACCACACGGGGGGACCTGGTGAATGACCTGCAGAGAGCTGGGACCAAAGTAACAAAGGTCACCATCAGTAACACACTACAACGGCAGGGAATCAAATCCCGCAGTGCCAGACGTGTTCCGCTGCTGAAGCCAGTGCATGTCCAGGCCCGTCTGAAGTTTGCCAGAGAGCACATGGATGATACAGCAGAGGATTGGGAGAATGTCATGTGGTCAGATGAAACCAAAGTAGAACTTTTTGGTATAAACTCAACTCGTCGTGTTTGGAGGAAGAAGAATACTGAGTTGCATCCCAAGAACACCATACCTACTGTGAAGCATGGGGGTGGAAACATCATGCTATGGGGCTGTTTTTCTGCCAAGGGGACAGGACGACTGATCCGTGTTAAGGACAGAATGAATGGGGCCATGTATCGTGAGATTTTGAGCCAAAACCTCCTTCCATCAGTGAGAACTTTGAAGATGAAACGAGGCTGGGTCTTCCAACATGACAATGATCCAAAATACACCGCCCGGGCAACAAAGGAGTGGCTCCGTAAGAAGCATTTGAAAGTCCTGGAGTGGCCTAGCCAGTCTCCAGACCTCAACCCCATAGAAAATCTGTGGCGGGAGTTGAAAGTCCGTGTTGCTCGGCGACAGCCCCAAAACATCACTGCTCTCGAGAAGATCTGCATGGAGGAATGGGCCAAAATACCAGCTACTGTGTGTGCAAACCTGGTAAAGACCTATAGTAAACGTTTGACCTCTGTTATTGCCAACAAAGGTTATGTTACAAAGTATTGAGTTGTATTTTTGTTATTGACCAAATACTTATTTTCCACCCTGATTTACGAATAAATTCTTTACAAATCCTACCATGTGGATTCATGGATTTTTTTTTTTCACATTCTGCCTCTCACAGTTGAAGTGTACCTCTGGTGCAAATTACTGACGTCTGTCATCATTTTAGGTGGGGGAACTTGCACAATCGGTGGCTGACTAAATACTTTTTTGCCCCACTGTACTTTATAGCCTTAAATGTGCCTCTCTATTGTGTTCTACTCTCTTCTGGAACGCTGATAATGTAAAACAAGCCATGCAAATGTGTCCTCTGCATTGATCTGAATGGAAGATAACCTTAACCAGAGCAACAACTAGCACGGTGATAAAACCAGCCTGACATTATGAACCTGTGAAACATGCCACTGCTTGCCATGTACGTGGGTTTCATCAGCGCTCACTTAGAGCAAATTGCAAGACATAGAGATGTCTGCAAGTGATACCGAAGATAACGCAGATGGTTGTTCTGCACAGAGTTAGCAGTGCCTTTTCCTCTTGGGCCTGATTTCTTATCTTGTTTTGGAGGGTTTTTTGGGGGGTTTTTTTTGGTTGGGGGGGGGGGGGGGGTGTTGAGAAAACAAACACAAAAACAAAAGATTCCACTGTGATATTTGAACCAGAACCTCTCTGTTAAAGTTCATGCAACCAAAGTAGAGTTGGCTAACATGACTAGCATTCAGCTCTGTGCTCATAATTTTACCGTCTGCTGCCACACTGGCTGACTTGAACATTGCAATTGCTGTCACTGCTGCTGCTGTCTGCAATGAGACAGCTCTGCGAGGCAGACATGACAACCAAATAAAAAAGGTTTTAACAGAAAAGACTGTAATACAAAATCTATTAGACTTAATTTGAAATTCTGGTAGAACTATAATATAATATAGTATTTGTTCTAAAATTAAAGTATAATTTGTATTTACCTACAAATATTTACTGATAGATACACTAGTAATGATTCAAGTTTTTAGTGCGAAGAAGAAATAATTATACTGTAAGTAATTTGAATTATACTTTAGGTATATTGCAGGAAAGGAGAAATAACTTTAAGTAGTTCATAACTACTTAACAGTTACGCACAGGTAAGAGTCTCACTACCTCTTGGTGAGTAGTTTGCATTGGCACATATATCAACATTGTACACATCCTGAATGTAATGGTGTCATTCCATAATATTTGGATTGTATGTTTTAATACATAGATAGATAGATAGATAGATAGATAGATAGATAGATAGATAGATAGATAGATAGATAGATAGATAGATAGATAGATAGATAGATAGATAGATAGATAGATAGATAGATATGAACTTAGCCTCTGTGTGGACATAGGATAGTCTCTCTCACTAGGAAGCCGCAAAAAGTTGAAAACGGCCCTCTGTAACTCAACCATTCAGAAAAAAGCTGTTACAAAGCAGAGAGGTCTAATTACAGGACGAGGCTGATGCTCATTTCTGCTGAGCAGTTTTTATTAGTGCGCACGCACACACACACACACACACACACACACACACACACACACACACACACACAGGAGCCCTTCAGGGACTATATATGGGACCCATAGAGTGACGTCTTGTGTGTTACAGAGTGGATATAGCATTTAAGATGAATTTCTTAACATTGCGCTGTCTCCTTCCTCTGCTACTTTTAAACTTTGTTTATTCTGGTGAGTTAATGAAAATTCCACTAAATGTGATACTTTAGATCTTGATATAAAGTACTGTGCACAGGCCTTGACCAATTCCTTATTGCTTCATAATTTCCTAGGGAATTAAGAAATAACTGCTTATTAAAATGTTTAAAATGTATACAATATAGTATATAAGGCAAAAACAGGGTTTTTTACAATTCGATGAATTTATTCTTCAACACAGCTTGAACCCTCTTGGTCAAACTTTTTTGTAATTTCTTTAAATAGTCTTCAGGAATATTTCTCTAGACTTCTTGAATGTCATTCAAAGCTCTTTTTTGGATGTTTCTGCCTTTTGCTCTGTTCTCTGTCAAGATGATCCCACGCTGGGCAGTCCATGACAGACAAATTTGGATTCATTCATCATCTTCAGTCACATGAGGATCAATCAGTTGTTTAGATAAAACAAAATATGGTTCACCTGTTCATATCACTAATCTGGCCAACAGAGCTAAGACGGTGCCAAGTTCTCCATTATTTTGCATAAATTATGTTTAGCTTATGATTTAGATTACAAACTATTCAAGTTTCGATTCATTAATTTAAGCAGTTTCACAGTTGTTTTTCTGTCCTATGTTTTTTTTGTTTGTTGTTTTTTGCTAACAGGACAGATTCTGAGGATGATCAAGAGGCGTGCACGTGACAACCAGCTTCAGAAAAACAAGCAGCTTCTCCTGAAGCTCACAGTCAGTCTTCATCAGCCTCTCCACCACGTGAAGGAGGGTTGGATTGTCCAGCCCCTGAACCATTTCAACCAACAAAATAGCAACACCTTCCCTCAGGTAGAGGAACGCTGAGCAATGCTTTAATGCTTCACACCCCTGCCTGCACGTAAAGGTTATTCACTTAAAGGCAGTTAAAAGAAAAAGACTTAATGAGGTTTTTTTTTTAAAAAACAACAAAACTTTTATGTAACTGAAAAATATATAAAATAATCATATGTGGGAAAAGGAAATTTTGCTATTGCTCTAGCAAAAATAACTTCTTACAGGTGTTTTGTAATGACTTTTTTGACATCTTTGATTCCCACTTGGATTCACATCTGAGTTTTTCACTGAATTTGGCAGCGTGTTTAGAATTTTTATCATTACAAAAGGTTCAGCTCAAACCTTCAGATAAACAATCTTATTATTTTCAAGCACTCGTTGACTTGATGCAGAAGAACATTTCCACCACAGTGCTTCATAGTTGGTTCTTCTCCCAACATGCTATTTTTAGTATGCAGCAAACACATTTCCCTTCAGAGCACATCATTTCATAACGCCTGCTTTGTATGTGTAAAATTTGCATTTTTAGGTATCACCATTTGCAAGAGTTATTTGCAGGTTCTCTGATAATATTTTGTGGTTCTTGAGAATTTCTATTTCAGGTTGTCTTTTCTCGCGCTGAATTTGCTGAAGTAGCCAGTCCAAGTCCAGACCAACTTCAAGTTTTGTTTCCTTTGTTTGAAATTTAGAAATCATTTTTTATTCTCTGTTAGACTAATAAGCTCGAGCTTGTCTTTGAAGGCCTCAGAGAGCTTCTTCCAACTTTGGGATGACATTTAAACAGACAAAATAATAGAGCATGCCAGAGGTTTGATCAAAGATAGAGTCTGCCTGTCACTCCCTTAGGAGCATCTCGTCCCCTTTTTTAATATTTTGGATTTGAAATGGTGTGGTTATGTTATTAGGGATTTTTTTTTTAAAGATAATGAAGAATATTACGAAATGTTAGTTTTTGATGTTATTTCCGTATATCGTCTTATCTTATCTGTAGGCATCGCATCAAAGAGAATCAAATGTCGGCTTGGCTAAATATGGACGATATCCATTTTCTACTTTTTAAATATGACTCTAAATTTACATTTCACTTCTGGGCACAGACCTCTCCAGTGCGAGTGCATGGTGCTGATAATTAAAGGCTTGATGTTTGAGAGGTCTTTGAAAATCTATGTTAACGATAAGAGAACTCTTCCATCAGTCAGATCCTGTGAACCAAAAGGAGGCCATAATTTATTTAAAGCACTGGAGAAGATGCCATCGTGTGATATTTCTGAAGACTGCTTGGATTGCAGTGACGCTGATAAAACAGATGCCCTGTCAGCTCAAATCGCAAAATAGGCTGCGTGCAGCAGAGCAAGTGTCCCGTCCCACTGAACCCTGCTGCTTTCACTTTGTTGTGGAGATAAGAGCTAAACTGAGTTGCTGTGGTTCTTAAGAAGCAGAGAGTGAGCGGTCCATTCAGAGAAATGTAGACTAGATGAACCTTTTTCATCACTCCTGATTCAGCACGGAGTGACAGGGTGGCGTTTCCTGACAGCATGAACTGAAATGTTCGGCCTCATTTAGCTCTTGCAGCCATTTGAGGCTGCCAATGTGCAAATTTGCCCACTCCAGCATCAAGTAAAGGATTACTCAGAGCAAGTCCTTGAATGTGCACTGCTGCCGGTTTGGGCGAGCATAAATAAAGCATGTCTTTCTTCTTGTACTTTTCTCAATGTCCTCCAGAGGTTCTTTGTGAATGAGGCATACTGGCAGCATCCTGATGGCCCGGTGTTTCTCTACATTGGGGGAGAAGGGCCCCTCGTTGAGTATGATGTTCTGACAGGTAGTGTAAAATACAGCACATATCGTCACCTGTTTGTGCCTTTCACAGATCAGACACGCATATGAAATCAGTGTTCAAAACACTCAAAGAACTGGCAACATAATGACTTAATAATCAAACTTTGGAGGTAAAGTGATGCTCATCTGCGAGTATATCTGTGTTTTGTCTTTTTTGTACCCTAAAACTTGTTTTGTAAGTACCCGTAATCCCCCAGAGAAGCGTGTATAGGAGACCTAGGAAAAAGTAGATGTTGGTACTGGGTTACAATTTTAAAACACACAGACACAGTGCTTCTATACTAAATTCACCTGTTATCATACTTTACTGCTAAAAATATACTGTGGAACAATTTTGTAATATACAGTAGATCACTAATCATTAATATTACGTAGATTGTTGTTTAACAACGACAAAACTTTAAAGAAGACCTATTATATATTAATAGAGTCATTTTGCAAGATCTTTGAACTCCTCCTCCCTTCCCCTTTTCGTCCATTTTTCCTATAAGCAACCTTTCTTCTGATTGGCTTCCCCACATAAACAGAATACTTGAAAAGCTGGTAAGCAGAGCTTCAGTACTCATATAGCCAGAAAGTGTGTTGCAGAGATCGTCATATTAATGATATCCCATGTCACTAATACTCTGCACATTGCCACTCCCTCACGTTCTCTAACATCTTCCTGATCTGCTCGCCTCACCACCATGGGCTTTCAGCCGATTGGCCCCTTGTCTTTGTAACTCTCTCCACATTTGCGACACTGATTCTCTCCCTATCTTTAAAGCAAGCCTTAAAACAGACTTTTTTTAAACTTGCTTTTTCTGTTTAATTTTAATTTTATGAACCTCTGATGTTTAAGTCAGTCAGTTTGTCAGTTTGTCCATACTGTGATTTTGTTATTTAATTGCTTTTACCACTGAGTGTCTTGAAAGGTGTATATAAATAAAATGCATACTTTTTATTATAGTTATCCCTTTTCTATGACATCATACAGATCCAATCACAGAAAAAAAAAAAGTCTAATACTGAGGATTTAGATCAGTCTGAAGCCTGTGAGCTTTATCCTCACAGCGATTACTACAACTCATACACTGACCTAATTTTTATAAACACCGGCCATGTTTAATATGAGCACAGACAGCAGTCACAGTGCATTTATGACAGAAAATAAGGAAAGTGATTAATAGGTCCAGCAAGGTCAGGGAGGAGGCTGTATTTGAATGGCTATAGCTATTAGCTACATGTAGATGTTGGTTTTTATAAATCATTAGTTCATTATTTTGATAATAGTTTAGATCATTTAGGATTTTTCTAAGCACAATGCCAAAATGATGGTTGACAAGAAATTATACTTATTTTCACAGCTAATTCAACGCTATCATTTTGATATTTTCTTGTTTTTCACATTGTATGGCAGTACAGGCTCAATCATCACCGTCACCATTCATATATCAAGAAGATTATAGATGAAAAGCCTTTCTGATGGCACCACTGTCATATTTTAATGAAAAATATATATATATCGAGAGTTCATTCATTCGTGTTTTCTGAAATTTGTCTTCAAATGTGCAAACAGTCTAGCCCCAGAGCCTCTTTCAAGAAATGACCAAAGAGAAGAAGAATCGTTAGGAGAATAGTGAACAGGAAGTGTAAAATGTCACAGCAATATGGAGAAGATCAGCATTCTCTGTAAAAGCCTGTTATCTATAAATACACTTCCACCCGAAATCAAATTAATTACAGAGCTTAAATCTTTCACGGTAAAGGTCAAAGTTTGTAAAAAAGCACAGAGCTGCAGCTATTTCAATTAATTAGAATTTCATAATTATTCATATTTTCTAGGAATCATGTTATAATCAATGCGTCTCTGTATGTCTTTTGTTAGATTTCTACATTTTGTGTCCAGTTAGTGTATATTTAACATAGTTTTGTATCTACAGTACATCGTGGTTCTATGTGATTGAATATTATAAACTTTTATTTATTAAACTGCATCATCTTGTTTGTATAAAATTGATCAATAGTGCAAATAGTCATTAGTTACCACTTAATAGTTTCCATATTTTTGCTCAGACCGTAGCAGGACAGTGTAGCTGGACACATGACACTTTGTAACTTTTTAAAGTTACACTCACTTTTAAGCCTCTCGTGTACCGTACCTGCATCTCTAAAAAAATATTAGGGCTTGCTTCAAAATGAATCTTATCTGCTTCGAACATGTTTTCCCAGGTCACCATAGTGACATGGCTGAAGAGCACGGTGCTCTACTTCTGGCTCTGGAGCATCGTTTCTATGGTGACAGCATTAACCCTGATGGCCTCAAAACAGAGAACCTGGCAGACCTAAGCAGCCAGCAGGCGTTAGTGCTGACTCTCTACCAGTGTGTGTGTGTGTGTGTGTGTGTGTGTGTGTGTGTGTGTGTGTGTGGGTGTTCATCATGCAAATGTGTATCTTTCCCATCGCATTTCTCCTGCATATGAATGCACACCTGTCTATCTTAGGATTCATTAGGACATAGACTATCAGTAATTTTATTTGTAAGTCAGGCAAATCTAATGTAATTTTGTACATTTGATTCCAAGTATCTCTCTGTCGTTTCATCTATCTGATTACATTTGTCTTCGTGACTTTTGTGCAGACCTCTTTAGATGCATGTGCACTTTATTTTTTGTAATTTGTTTCTTTTCATTCAGACTTACTGACCTGGCTGCATTCCACCAGTACATCAGCCAAAACTTCAATCTGACGCACAGAAACACATGGATCAGCTTCGGAGGCTCATACTCTGGAGCTCTATCAGCCTGGTTCAGAGGAAAGGTACAGGACATGGTTTACATATGGAAGCATTCAAAGATGCATAAGGCTTCAAACTTTAAAATACAGCACCTCACAATCTTTAAAAACTAATCCTATAAAAGACAGAGAAAGATTTTAGAGCTTATTGACTGTTCTTCTGGAACAATACTTCTTATTCCTGATACTGTGACTGAGATATTTGTTCTATATCATTTTACAAAAACAGATCAGAGCAACATATTTGTATTTCATACTGACAGGAAAGATCTAGTTTAGGGAAAAACACAGCGTGAGTCATTTGTTTCCGAAGAACTGTAGACAGGCAATAATTCATAGATGCTCTTCTGTTTATACCCTGAGGAGATAAGAAAGTACTGAATCTCATCTTACTATATGAATGTATCACTTGCTTTTTTTTTTTACTTACATTTTCAAGTCCACAAACTAAAAGAAGATGATTCTTTAAGTGAATATTTGTGGTTACTCTTGTGCAATGATTTTCTAGACAAAGAGTTAATCAGTACCCTTTCTGAGGTCATGACGTTACTATGCTACCTCTATGGTTTTGTTAGTAAATCCCATAAAAAGACTAAAATCAGCTACATTATGAAGAAGTGTTCCCCACTTTCAGATTTTTTAACATATCTTTCACATGTTGAATTGCATATTTTAGATAATCAAACTAATTTTAATATTAGCCAAATATAAGCAGAGTACATACAAAATGCAGTATTTTAAATAGTGATTTCAGGTAATGGGGGGGGGGGGGGGGGGGGGGGGGGGGCCTCACCAAAGCTTTTCTGCACTTTACCAGAAAATCCTGAAGGAGAATGTCTGGCCGTCAGGGTTTGGAGTGGCCTAGTCAAAGTCCAGAATCATGATGTTTGGCATGACCTTAAAGAGGCCGTTCATGCTCAAAAATCCTCCAGTTCCTCCAAAGTGATGTGAAAGACTCATATTATTAGTTATCAAAAACATTTGATTGCAGTTCTTGCTGCCAAAGGTGGCACAACCAGTTATTAGTTTTAGTGGGCAATTACCTTTTAAAAAGAGGATCATGTAGGTCTGGATAGCTTTTAATACACTAAAAAAAACTACTTCTTAAAAGCACTTAACCAATAAATAAATATTCAAAACTGCAATTTTGTATTTACTCTGGTTATCTTTGTTTAATATTAGAATTTCTTTGATGATCTGACACTTGCAAATGTGAGAAATATGCAAAAGAAATCAGGAAGGAGCATATATTCATATATATATAAGTACATCGATTGCTGCTTCCACTCTTCATAGCCTGCATGCAGCTCTCCATGAATTCATTCCCAAAGAAAGATGAAGTCTTTAAGTGGTGTTTGGTAAAGAAGATTTTAGGAAATACTTTTAGAACATCTGAGGATGAAGCCACTTTCAAGTATGGATTTGACTGCTGCATTAGTCCCTGTATAGCAAAAGCAAGGAGCTAAACCAAGCTCAGTCACCATATTAAGCGGAGTCATGTGTTAGGTAGTGTAACAGTGTGGAGAGGAATGTTACATGTTAAGTTTTGGATATAAAGACATGTATAGATTATCGGGTTGTTAACATTGATCTTCATGTTTTACAAAAATCATGTAAACTCAACAGAAATATATTAATTGTTTTTGTGTGTCTTCTCTCGCTCTGTACTGCAGTTTCCCAATCTGGTGTATGGAGCTGTGGCCTCCTCTGCTCCAGTCAAGGCAAAGCTGGACTTTTCTGAGTATAACAACGTAATACGACACAAACCATGGTCACAGGATTTAATATCACCATTCATTTAATTATTATTGATTTCTTTGTGTTTTCATCGCTGACTCTTATGGGCTGAATGTGTTTTTCACCATCAAAGAAGTAACTGTGATCAAGTCCAGTTTTTCCCTTCTGATGTCAGTACACCACAAAGGTTCCTCCATAACCAGAACTTGACCTTAGGTTCCTCTGTTGTACCTACATCCCTCCAAACAACTAAGGTGTCTACTGAAGTTCATTTCCTTTTGAATCACATATCTGCCCTTTCCTCTATTTCAGGTTGTTGGCTTGAGCCTGTTGAATGAGGCAGTTGGTGGCTCAGAGAAGGTGAGAAGTCTGCCACCATCTGTGCATCATGTGTCAGGGATTAGATTTTAGTCTGTTACTTTTGTCTGTTAACTTCACACCATCCACTTCCTGCAGTGTCTGTCTAAAGTGCGTGAAGCGTTTGCTGCAGTGAAAGAAGCTCTGATGAGTGGAAATATCAACCAGGTAGCCTCAGACTTTGGATGCTGTCAAATCCCCAAGGATCCTTATGATCAGGTGATGACATGCTTTGATGGACACCAAGCTCTTGTTCACGCAGTTCTGTTCATTTTTTGCTTTTTAAAAAAATTAAATATATACTTTTTTGTGATAACTTTCTTTTCCCACTGTATGCTGGTAATAAGCTGTTTGAACCTTTGCAATCATGTGAAAAAGAAAGCGCAGCTTTATTTTAAACCTGTCTACAGTCTTTCTGTGATAAACATAGGACAACTGTCAGGTATACTATTGCATTTTATTGCAAAGTTCAACTTGATGGTAAAATGCCAAAGCTGTAGTTGCGAGACCTTCACTGCAAAACATAATATGGTACTTGTCCAGAGTGTTGCTCTCTTGCTAAATATATTTAAACAAATATGGAGGTTAATTCAAAATTATTCATTTGCCTATCATGGCTGCCGGGGCGAGCCATGTGGTGAAGGAGGAAACGGACCCAAAATGCAGGCAGTGGACTGGTGATGAGAGAGACAGGTGGGCAACACACCTGGGAGAAATCGGAGCTGACGGGACAGGGGAAACGTAAATTGAACACACTCACATGAGACGGGGACCTTCAGAATAAAACAGGAAACTCAGACACAGAGAACCAGACATGACACTGAACTAAACAGACAGATTCACAAGCAGACAGTGTGACCAGGGCAGGCACAGAACAGAAACCTAACAAATCATAACAGAATACATACTCAGAATAAACAAAAGCATAAAGAAACACAAAACACTGAGTCAGCAGACTCAGGACCATGACATTGCCTGCCTAATAAAGAGCTATGGGTCACTGAGTCCAGACTTTACTGAAGAGGGTGCTCAAAATGGGAGTCATGACATGAGGTTCAAAAATGGAACTTAAAGCGTGTACTGTCAACAGTTCTTCTTGTGGACCGCCGTGTTAGCCATTAGGTGTTCTGTATGTACTAGCATGATCCTTTCTGAGGCCAGAAAACAGAAATGAAAAACAACAGCAACAACAAAAGCTAACCCCAAAAAGCAGAAGCAGTGTGTAGAGCACACGCCATGATTTATTAGCTTGTAGAACCACTTTTAGCAGCAGTAACTTGAAGTGTCTGTTTTCTGTATGTCTTTTTCAAGCTCTCACATTGTTCTGGTGGAAGTGTGGCCCACTCTTCTTTGCAATGTTGATTCAGTTGTTTGAAGTTTGCAGGCATTTATTTATGCACAGCCCGCTTAAGGTCCCACCATAGCATTTCAATTGGACCAGTGGTCCATTCCAGCACTTTGATTATTTGCTTTTTCAACTATTCTGCTGTAGATTTGCTGCTGTGCTTGGGATCACTTTCATATTTCATAACCCATTTTCAACCAAACGTTATCTGATCTGTCACACAGATAAAGAGAAAGTAGCTTTCTGAGGAAGCAGCCCTTCCAAATAATGTCCTGATAATACCCTGATGTGTAAAACCTGAACTGAAAGAGGATGCAAGCCTCCTTTACTTTTCACATTCAATATAATGTGGCCACTAAACTGCTGGCCATAGCAGTTCATGGCTTCTCCAGATCCCTGGGAAAGCTCTCTTTTTAGACCTAGCCCTGCTTTCACAGTCCAGGTCAAATGAAAGAGTTTTTTAAGTAGTAGTATACATAAAGTGGGCTTAATTATTTGCCTACTTGCATTGACTGCGTGTGGGCTGTCAAAGTGTTTAGGCTGGTTAACAAACACTGTACACAGATTCAACTTTTCATGTTAATCTCTTGTTACCATTTATTCATTACTTTTAACTTTCCATTAATATCATTCACTTTTTAGTATTTATCATCTAAAGTTAACAAGTTATTTCTGTATGTTCATTAGTTTAAGCATTAAATTTGCTCACTAAATCTATTTTGCTCTCTTATTTGAACACTGGGCTTCAAATATTAGTGTACTTTTCCACTTCTTTAAGTTACTTGAAGACGTTTCACCTCTCATCCAAGAAGCTTCTTCAGTTCTAAGGTCAAATGGTGGAGAGTCCCAGATATAAACCTAGTGGGAGTATCCCCCCACAGAGGGACAAAAGGACCCCCTGATGATCCTCTACTCGCCTGAGCCAAGGTGTGAAACTGGGTGTGGGTCCCAATCAGCCAGAGTTTCGGATGAGTTCATTGTGAAACCTGGCCCCACCTTATCATGTGAATTCCTAAGATCAGATGGCCCAGGATGTGAGTGGGCGTTAAGGCGTCTGGGAAGGGAACTCAAAACTGGATTATAGATGGCAGAGAGTTGGTGTCGTAAATCGTCCTCAAGCAATTTAAAGAAGTCCAGAAGCTTTTCTTTACAAGCTCCTTTGACTACGATGACCTGGATGACTGAGAACCTTCACAGACATACTTTTCAAATTATTTCCACGTAGTCTCCTAGTTGGCAATCGATATTTTTCCTCATTTAATCCTGTTTTCTTTCTCTTTAACTATTTCCTTTATTTGTATCTATCTCTTTCCAGTTTTTATGCAAGTGGACAATAACATATTCCTTTACTTTAGATTGAGCTGATGGAAAGCTTGGCCGACATTTTCATGGGAGCAGTGCAGTACAATGAAGAGGGGGTACTCATGTCGATAAATGAGCTCTGTGGCATAATGACCAACAACAGCCAGGAATATCAGGATGGGATGGAAGCCTACAACCGCCTTGTTAAACTCTCACAGGTATGGAGAACAGAGCGGGCTCCTTCTCCCCCTTTACATGTTGATATGTGGCCACCAGATGTCACTGCTGAGCCATTTTCCTGTATGTCTGCTGTCCCTCTCAGAGCTAAAAACAAGCAGTGCAAGCATTTGTGATTCCTTTATGCCTTTACCCTTATGCAACTCCCACAACATCTGTCTACTAGTTTTGTTTCTTTTCTTTTTTGTCTCTTTGCATGTGTTTCTGCACTTGACAGATTTACCGATTCACCAGTAAGGAGCCGTGTTTGGACATCTCCTATGAGAAATCAATGAAGGATCTGATGGACACGTCAGTCCATGCCGGCAGAAGAGGAGAGAGACAGTGGACCTACCAGACATGCACTGAATTTGGCTTCTGTACAACACAAACACACACAGACACTTGTTTTCATATATTAGCGTAATTAACATAATTAACATAATGCTTTCCCTAGCTGCGTACTCTAACCATCAGAAAATGAATGCCTAACCCTTAGCCTAAACCTAACCATAACCTAATTGTAACCCTGACACTAAAACAGCATTTTGAGCCTGGAAAATGCCTTCAATCTTGTGGAGATAGGCATCTTGTCCCCATAAGTGACTGTTGTCCCCCACAAGTATAGTGGCATGCCAATTTTCTGTCCTCACAAAGTCATGTAGACATGTACACACACACACACACACACACACACACACACACACACTAACACTTCTTTATCATACGTGATTTTTTTCTTTTCATGTTTGTAGACCAGACTTGTGAGGACGCCACTTGTCCTTTCTCTGGGATGTTGACCCTGCAGGATCAGACTAAGCTCTGTACCACGCTGTTTGGTATTTCCCAGCATTCCCTGCCTGCTCGCATCGCCTTCACAAACACTTACTACGGAGGAGACAACCCCCACACACACAGAATCCTTTATGTTAATGGTGAGAGTGGGTTTACTACAGACAAAGTCAACACATTTACAGAGAAAATACAAAAGTAAGGCGAGACAGAGAATACCGCCTTTTCTTACATATTTAGATAACCAGCAGGGCTGCAGCACTTTCTTGACTGTTGAAGACTTTTTTTTATCACTTCCACAGGAGGAATCGACCCGTGGAAGACGCTGTCGGTGGTGCAGGACGGGACTGAGGAAGGAGAGGAGGCCCAGACAATTTTCATTAAGGACACTGCTCACTGCGCTGACATGTCGAGTAGAAGAGTCACAGACCGCAGCTCGCTCACGAAAGCCAGACAGGTACCCACGCCTCACTGAGAAGTTTTCAATCTGAAAAGCATTTTTCAGAGCAGCTTCACACACCAGTCAGTGCTGTAATCCTTTAAAGCATATTTTCCTCTCTTTCCATGTCTGTCTTAAAACAGCACAGAGGCGCGCTTGAAGAGTAAACAGATCCTATCCTGACGTTATTTCAGCCTAAGAAACAGAGGACAAAATCCACAATGCCCACATTTTAAAGTAAAATTCAAATCAGTGCATTTTACCTGAAGTTTTAGCTATTTTTGAACTTAAATTAAACTTCCAAACTTTAGAAGTAGAACATCTGATATGAGTTAACAACAAAGATGATGCACTCTCTAGTCAAATACATGCAACTGCACATTGCTGGTTAATTACATTGCAGCATTTACACCATATATTTCCAGAGCGTGCCTTGTCTCCTTTAAAGAGAAATGAGGTAATTCCAGCTTTAATAACTGTCAGAGTTGTAAAATACTGCCTCGTGATATAATAAACTATACTGTGAAAGTGTCAGTTAAATGCTGGAATGCATTTTTACACAGTATTGTGGATTTGTCCTGCATATATATAGATATATAATCTATAAATCTCAAATTAGTTGTGATTCATATATCATAGTGCACAAAACAACCACTTAAGTGCTGCTTGGTGGTGCACAATCACAAATCAAGTGCTTACTGCACTCTTGCAAATCACACATTGCAGGCTTCCCATATCAAAACCAGCCTTTTAAACCACATACTAACCCAGGAAGCACCTTTGCTTTGCGGTATAGTGTGGTAACAATCCTCAAGCAGTTGTAGCATTAGAAACATGAAAAACCTTAATGTATGTCTGCCTTTCTTTCTCATCTTTCCACCTCTCAGGAGATTGAAAAACACGTGGCTAACTGGCTAAAGACAGCTGCCCAGGAGAAGCTGGAGAAAGGAACGTCCTGATCAGATCACGTTATAACCCGATCATCCCTTATCACCCACGTCTGAAGCTGATAAGAAATAGTTAATAATCTGTCCTCCGCCTCCTCCTTCTCCTGCTCATCATCTTCCATTTCCTCCCTCCTGTTCTCTGCCCCTTTGCTGTCCATCTATAACAATCTCACAGCACAGAGGCCGATCTGTGTATTTATGTGTTGTGCTTTTCGAGATTTTCCTCTTATGTCTTTATTTTGGACTTTGTGCTGAACATTTCTGATGTTTAGGCTGATTGAGTTTTTAGAGGTTTGTGTTCTTAACAGCCATTTCTCACTGATTAATTTTTAAATGGTGCTAGTAAAATAAAATGTTTTTCGTTTTTTTTTTTAATCTGAGTTTTGTTTTTGAAGTATTCCTCAGTTGTCATAACCATTAAGTGTCACTAGGGTGTGATATTGCTACATGATGAAACCCATTTCTTGAGGCGCTGCTATCAAAGTCCTGAGTGGCTTATTTGTTGTTTTTGATGAAATACAGTAAGCATGCGAATCTCAAGCATTTGTCTCTGATGTTTTTCTTTCTTTTTGCTTACATTTGTTAAAATCAATGAACTTCAGCGGATGTGATGGAGACTGTTTGTGACAGAAAGGTGAGGAAATTGTCCCAAGGCCATCTGTTTCCTTGTTTGTGTGTGTGTGTGTGTGTGTGTGTGTGTGTGTGTGTGTGTGTGTGTGTGTGTGTGTGTGTGTGTGTGTGTGTGTGTTAGTGAGAGAGAGAGAGAGAGAGAGAGAGAGAGAGAGAGAGAGAATATCTCAGTAGGGGGGTCAAAAGTGGGAGGTCGTGACCCTGCTGACCCCGTGGGAGTGAAGATCATCAATCAGCTAGAGGCTGGACAGAGCAGCAGGAGGGGACAAGCGCACACACACAGACACACAAACACAGGCATACCTAGATACTGTAACAAATGCTGGGCATATAGCACAATGAAAGTGCATTTAAATGGACTAAACAAGTAATTGAATCAGACATCAAGCATTTATTTTACATTCCAGTCCCCCCTCCTCCTTCTCAGCCACACACCCACACGGCACACTGTGGCATCTATAAAGGACCGCCAGAGGTTTGCTGTTGGTAAATGTGTCTGTGTTTTCTGTATATATATATAAATATATATATATATATATATATGTGTGTGTGTGTGTGTGTGTGTGTGTGTGTGTGTGTGTGTGTGTGTGTGTGTGTGTGTGTGTGTTTTCAGCCCAGCGCTTCTGTTTCATTCTGTTTTTAACAATCTACTTACTATAGTAAACAAACAAACACACACACATGCACGCACACTGCCACAAATTCCACTATCTGGATTATCAGCCAGCACTTGCAGGGCGACAGGGCATGCTTTTTCTATCTCCTCCTCCTCCCCCTCTTGCAGCCTGTCCTGTTGATCAATGAGGAAGTTCTTGGGCCTCAACTATTAATCAGAGCCTATCGGCTATCTGTCCGCCGGGCCAACCAATCAAAGCCCTACGACAGCTGGGCCATGAAAAATGTGGCCCAGTGGACTGAGGGGAGGCTGGAGAAGTTGGGGATGAGGGGGAGGGGTTGGTGGCAGTGGGGTCGCAGAGAAGAGGAGGGAGGTGAAGGAGCACTCTATCTGTTCCAAGTCAGATCAGGCTGCACGACTGCACTTAATGCACTTACAGTTGATTCTGTACATGCTGATGGCTGCCACACACACACACCTACACGAACATGATGAAGCACATAGCTTTCATGACACACAGAATGATTCATTTCAATCAACACACATTTTCTTCCTGATTTACATTTACTTCAGACAGAGACATTCTGCAGCCATACAGCACCCACTGTGTTACCACTTCTTGTTTTCATCTGGTGGCAGCCAGCGTGATAAAATCTGTCAAAAAGTACGACAAACACAGCGTTTTTATGGAGCCTTTGCAGCAGAAAGCTCCTCAGTGAGGCCTGTCTGTTGATCTGTTGTTTAATAACAAGGCCTCGAAGCTTCATCAACGCACTGCCATCCCTCTTCTGCATAATCACCATGCTCACACTCATCCATTCACATCTTATTGCCATGATTAGATTACATCTAATGCTATTACATCACTCCCATCTCTCTCCCTCCTCTTCACTCCACCTCTCTTCCTCATCATAGATTTCTTGCAGATCTTATTAGTGTGTGATGCGGACCAGGTCTCTACTCTTTTGGATTTATGAACCCTCAGACTTCTCTCCTTTAATCTCTCTCCTCCTCCACTCCCTTCCTGCATCTGTCCATCTATCATTCTCAGGGTTGGCTTGGGCGGAAGAGTATTAATCCCTCCATCCCATCTCTCTCTCTTCTCTGGACAGATGAGGAGGTGGAGGAGGAAGATGGGGAGAGAAGGAGGGGGAGGGGTCGAGGGAAGGAGACCTCAGATTACTTTTCATAACATTTCTGTACCATTGTGTGTGTGTGTGTGTGTGTGTGTGGGGGGGGGGGGAATGAAGAAGTGCTGCAGGTGATGTATGCAGATTTATTCTGTGATAGGTCATGATGTCTTCAACAGGTATGAGAAGGAGCTCAGAATGTTGGAGGGGTGAGTGTGTGTGTGGGGGGATGCTAAACAACTTAGTTTGGTACTGTGTGTGTGTATTGTGGTCACCTTTCTGCATGTTTATCACTTGAGATTTAGTGTGGATATATATGTATATGTTATGAGGTTTATGCAAAGTGTGGGTTTCGTCAAAAGGGCAATAGAATCTGCATCTCATTACCTGTTGATGCCCGCCGAACATGCACACACACTTCAAACACACACACGTGGTATGCTCAGCAGAATTGAGTGGGCTCTGGGAAATCAATTAAACTGATCGGGATATTTAATGTCCCTTTCTTGCAGGCCAAGTTCTGCAAAAAAAAAAAAGAAAAAAAGAAAAAGAAATTTTGTGTTAAGAAAAAAAAAAGAAGCTTCGACCAGCTGTGGATGTAAAGCCGACTCTCTTCTTCCCTTCGGCCCCTCCTCTACCCATGCAAGCCATGCAGTGACAGGTAGATTAAGGGGTGTGATAGATGCCCCCCTCTCTGTGGCTCCCTCCTCTCCACCACCCCCCTTTTCCCTCCCCTCCATCCATCATGGCGGCTGGTGTAATTGCGGCTGCGTGGGGCTGGCAGAGGGAGCTTCCATCCATCTCCTTAACAACAAACAGTCACGAGGACGGATGGCGCTGCTCTCCCCAGTTAATCTCCATCTATAAGGGGGTAGGGTGGGGACCAGGGGTGGGGGGTGGAGGTGGTGGAGGAGAAGGAGGGGAAGAATGGAAGAGAAGAAAATAACTGAAGGGAATAAAGGTGGTTTTGGCCTTTAAAGACAAAAAATATGGCAAAGCAGAAGGCAGAGGGAACCAGGGAATGGAAATATGGTAAGATGGCAGCGGGGACGTGAAGGAAGATGAATGACACGGGTTGAGGGGACTGAGAGAAACTGGGGGGAAAGTTTGCAAACAGGCTGCAGGAGCAGGTCGATAAGGGCGGATTTGCTTGGCCAGCATGCCAGAAGAAAACCGGAGAGAGATGGAGGAACACGGGCAAGGAGGGAGGGAGGAGGGTAAAAATTTATGTCCACACAGCCAGACAAAAAAGAAACTAGATAGGCATGGCCTCATAAAAATGCACTCTGCACCCACTAACTGCACCCCACTTTTACCTCTCTCTTGTTCCTTTCCTCATCCCCTCATTCGCAAAGCAGGCGGCAAAGGCTTACGGTTGTCTGATGTTTTGGGTGGTTCAGTGTGGTTGCCAGAGGTCATAGCAGCCATATTTTCTTAATGGTGGAGTTACTGAAGTCAACAAGGCTGGGTGGCCTTCTCAAGTCGAGTAAAACTAGAGTTTTGTTGCGAAATGGGGCAGCAGCAACAGCAGCAGTTGCTGGAGGTGGCTGATTTTCACCTTGCAGATGATGAAAAGGATGGACTGGAATTTTAAAAGTGTCAACAGCTGGCAATGTCACATTTGTTTTTGCAGCAGCAGCTGCATTTAGCTGAGAACAGGAAGAGGAAAGTGGGAGGAAATTCTGCTGGGAACTTGATGAGTTTACAGACAAACCCTCTTTCTATTTTTCCTGTGTCACACAAGAAGAACATAAAGACACATGCGCTCTCACATTCAAACAGTTCCACACACAACTCTGCCTGTTGTTTCCTGTTTTCTAGCCCTGGGCATCACCTGCAGTGAGGCCCAGATTAGAAGAGTACCACTGACCTTCGTGTAAACCACTGAACCACTGTAAACCACTGTAAACCACCACTGACCACCTTGACAGTAACCCTCCAGCACGCAAGCAAACAAGCAAGCGAGCACACACATTTACATACACACAAACACGTATATGCATCTCTGGGTCTACTGCAAGCACGTGCACCCAACAGGCCTTGTGCAGTGGAGAGAGCGCCTGAGCCTTGACAGGGAATGACAAATAACTGCAGCAGCCCTGACATGGCGAATGGTCCCACAGTGAACCTGCCTGACTGATTTCCAGCTCTTTGGTGTAGAGAGCGAGCCCGTTCTTTACACAAGGTCCCCAACAACACAAGGCCAACACGTAAAGCTGAATTAACCTGGGAGTCAGACAAGAAGCCAATACTACGTTTTTATCAGCCACCGCGCATGCAGTCGCACTGTCTGCCAAACACGGACTGAATTACTGCACAAGTGATAGCATGTGACCTCATGTTCAGACTGGGTTTTAAATAATTATGCTGAAAATGTACACTCATCCAAACAGCATGTTATAAGAAGAACAAGGTGGGGATCCTCTAAAGGCAGCAAAAGGAAATCTAGTTTATGGCGTACGAGTAAGGCTTTTGTTTTGTTGACACGCATGTATAGAAAAACTTTTGCATAAAGATTAATATTGCTTTAATCTGATCTATGAAAAGTCTTTAATCATGTCATGATTGTCAGGAATGGAAAAACTAACAAAGTAGCGATAGTAAGTCATCTATTTTACATTAAGAAATGATTAAGCACAAACCCACAAAGACTTTTGTGCACATTTGGAAGAGGTTGTGTAAACAACCCAGTGAATCACACATTTAGTGGGTAGAAAAAATTCAATTAAATCTTATTTATATAGAACGAAATCACAACAACAGTCACTTCAGGGCGCTTTATATTTTAAGGGAAAGACTCCACAATGTTACAGAGAAAACCCCGACAATCAGATGATCCCTTATGCACACTTGGTGACAGTGGGGAGGAAAAACTCCCTTTTAAAAGGAAGAAACCTCCAGCAGAACTAGGTTCAGGGAGGGGCGGCCACCTGCTTTGACCGGTTTGAGGTAAGGGGAGAGACACAGGACAATCTATTCTACATAGTAGAGGTGGTGCAACTTTTGTTGTTGTTTTATCAAGCTGATAAAGCAACAATATAGCAAAGATAGAATCCTAACTACAAGAGCTAATTTACTGTTTCAATGTTGTAATCTTGTTTCACGATGTGTTGTTTTAACGCACACATTTTAACTCTTTATATTAACAAACCCATGTTATAATACCTATAAGTATTTATTTATTTTTAATTATTATTAATATTATTAATTATTCCAACATGATTATCAACTGCATATTGGCTCATGGTTAGTAATTACAATGCACTTTCTAAGGCTTTTTCAGGACACACACATATTCATCAACTCAATAACACACTATAAATACAAGTGCTAAAAACTCTTGATAAATAGTGGGACATTACACTGTAGAAAACATGAATTTTACTGCTAACAAGCAAACAAGTAATCATTAATAATGCATACTTGTGAGTAGCAAGGGGGTAATTTATGTTAATGCCATCAATTTAGGGTTTATGTCTAAACTGATAGTTAATTGAATAGCTGATAATAGACAGTAAGGATAGCATTCAATTACACTTACACTACATATAATATTTATAAATACCATATTATGTATTTGTTAATGATTGAACGTTATTTCATTACTGAGCAGTGAGCCTGTCCTCACTGGTCAAAGGATGTCAGATACTGCTGCTTGCATTGTATTTCAGCCTAAATCACGATCTTTTTCTCAACCTAATCAAGACTAAACATAACCAAACAGATGGCAGCGTAAACACAAAGCAGAAATAAAAAAAATAACAGTGACTGAAGGAGGTCAATGAGCCACAGACTTCATGTTTGGAGTCTTATGATTCCACTCTACCTGCTTTCCTACACATTTTTTTAACAAAGGCATTTTTAATATAACTTTACTTTACAAAATATGTTCACTCCACAGTCTTTATGAATCATTTATAGAGTTTGATAAGCAGTAGTTGGGAACTTACAATACCTAACCAATATGATGTTCAATTATTAAATAATTACCAAGTATTACCAACTATTATTCCACGGTTTGGAAACAATAACTACCTGTTAGAGAGAGGTTAAATTAACATTTAATGTGCCATTTATTAATTGATATCAGAATATTTAATCTAATATTCTGTAGTTAGTAGTGTTAAATTAAGTCTGTCTGTTTCTGAAAATTCAACGAGACCTCCTTCCAATAACCAGTTTTTCACTTATTAAGCAATAACTAGGACGTTATAATGAGAAAAGTCTTACTAACTTACAATCTGGTTGTGCTGAACAAGGGAAGTGTTGTATAATGACTAATGAAGAGCTAATAAACCACTAATGAATGTTGATAAGCCACCAGCTGAAGGTGAATATAAATGCTACCCTGCAGTTTGCTCTGTGAGTTATTTTGGGGCATCTCTGTGTGCCTCCGTGAGAACATTCAGATCAGCCGTGTTACCCGTTAGCACAAACTTAATAACATATGTTGTGTTAAAACGTGTTGTTATGCTGTGAGTGAAAGGAGGTGTTACAGCTGTGATAAAAGTGATGGGTCGTTTAAGTGTTTGTGATGTAAATGGCTGTAATCTGTGTTTAGATAAACAGCCTGTTGGATAAAGTGCGAAGATTTATGGTCCAATTCAGAAAAATGCTTGAGAAAAATCCGGATCAAGATCTGATCAAGAAATCAATAACTTTTGATGGTCGTGTATGTCGTCAGCCATCCGGGTCACTGTAGTCTTAAGGGCTTGAAAAAAAAAACTTTGAAAAAATTAACTTATGTTAATTCAGTAGGCTATTTGTGTTGTGGAAAGGGTTAGAGGAAAATCTAAAGCCCTGCGAAGATGAATCCATCAGATGTTACACGCTTCGGTGTTAATCCTTTCATTTAACCTGTTAAAGAGAAAACAAGCCTTGGATCGCCTTTTCCAGCCCATTGACATGGCATCGTGGCTCAGTGTAGGATGGGGCTTGAGCTCTGTGATCACCCCCGCAGGAAAGCAGCACCCTGCGGAGTTGAAAGCCCTCCCCGGCTGCAGGGACGACGCGGGGCCCTCGCAGGCGGCCCTACGGCCAAACACCGTGCCGCCCACAGAGCCGCCTGCCCCGGCCTCCTGATCCCCGCCAAGCCGCTGCTGATTGAAAAGCAGCCGCCTGTTGGCCCCTCACAGCAGGGCCCGGGGGAAAAGAACGTTTTGGATAATTATCATGTTACTTAGATGTCATTTACAACACAAGACGGCGAGTTTAGCAATGCCACTAACATCTGAAAGGTCCCCCCTCTCTCTCTGTTTCTCTCTTTCTGGTTAAAATGAAAGTTACGCGTAATGGTTTTATTTTCGGACGTCTTTCAATCAACAACAACAATTAAGAAAGAGGGCCAAAGGGTGGCATTTGATTTGGGTCAAAAGGCTGCCCTTGAATGGACGTCAACAAAAACAGCAAAACACTGTGAGCCTGTAAATGTCATGAGCACGCTCCAAACTTATTTATGAGGCACAGGAGGGATAGCTTCACCGAGACCAACTTTAATCCTATAATTAGTGGAGATGAACTCCGCCGAAGGCAAACCAGCGTTATTTTTCTACAGCTTTCTCTTTCTAATTCAAGTCCTAATTGTTGCACATGTGATTAAAGTGCCCATATTTCAGAAGGAGACCGTTTTGAATGAAATGTCTTTGTTGTGTGTGTGTGTGAAGGTGATCACACACCTTCAAAGTGTCTGGATTTTCATAGATTCTCTTAAACAGTGTGAGCTATCGCTATTCTTCTCCCCAGTTATCCCGAGATGATAACCGCGCAGCTGCAGGGGGAGGATGGAGGGGTGGAGGAGTGAAATCAGCGCGGAGATAAAAACAAAAAAGCGATCGAGGGGGTCTGCGTCTTCTTCTTCTTCTCTGGCGTTTGTGTGTGTGATAAGGATAAGGAGGAGGGGAAAAGAAGGAAAGGGAGGAGGAGGGATGAGGGGGGGCGTGAGTGGGGGGGCAAGAGACCCCGTCGTGTTTTGACCCTCCGAAACCTCCCCGCACACCGCCACCATCACCATCACCACCACTCCACCTCCTCCTTCTCTGCACCTCCTCCTCCTCCGTCTCTCCTCTGGAGGCTGAAAACACCATTGCTCATTCCCAGCCGTGACATTTTCCAGCCTGTCGCCGTATGCTGAGCGGACAGCCAAACGCGAGGAGCCAGGAAAGGAAGAAGAAGAAGAAAAAAACTGGGGGGAAAGGAGGGACGCTGTCTGTGAGTCCGTCTTCCACAGCACCGAGCATCCCGACGCTCTGCGATCCGGAGCGAGACGCGCACCAGGCGGAGGCGAGGCGCTGCAGGAAGCCGCCGCTCCCTTTCACACCGGGGGATTGTGGACTACACCGGACACGGCGTAGGACAGGATACGGCGAGCGTTTACGTCTCGGTGGGACATTTTACACCATTTATTTGAGCCTCGCATTACTCCTCCTCATCCGGCAATAGCGTTTAATGGGCTGCTGGGATTATTATAGCGTTTATTAGCTATTATCTTACTATAAAGCATTAGGTCCTCCATAGAATATCAGCCGTCCATAAAACCTCTAGTCCCGTCGTTATGTTGTTATATAAAGCACGATGGACTCGGAGTAAACACACACGCACACAAGGAGCAGGTCCTAAGTGTTTATATCCAATACCTCACGCTGTTGTTGAATCCCATGGGCTGTTCTTACAATTACAACTTAATTCACAATAAATATAAAAACAAATGCACTTTTATTTCCAGGACCCCGGAAGGCAGAGGAAGGGAGCAAAGCACGCTGCGCTAGCCGAGCAGCGCATCATCATCCCCGGTGTAGGACTGGCTGTCGGGTCGCATGGAGAAGAGGGTAGGGCTGCTCTTTTTTTTCTTTTTTTTAATGAGTGAGGCAGACAAGAGCCTGTCTCGGCTAACATCGTTTTATCATTACAGAGAAGTAATTAGAAAACAGTCACAAAGGGAGCACATGGTAGGAAATCCTCTTGCTTGCAGGGCACATAAAAAAAAAGAAAAAATCAAGGCCCAGTGAAAGGAGAGCAGTGGATGTTTAGTAGGGGAAAGGACAGAACATTAATATCATTTCATGCTATAAAAACTCATCATAAAATATTCTGTATATAGCAGCTAAATGCTTACTTATAATCAATTTGATATTGATTCAAAGAACTTTTTGGCCCACCACTTTTAATCAACCATAATCTATTTCACGAGTTAAAATTCGGTCTAGTTTAGTTTATGCGATGCATAACTTGCAGTGTGGGAACCATAAAAGAATGTCCTTTTTTTTTTTTTGCGTATAGCCTAATGTCAGATAGGTTTAGAGTGGAGGTCATTAAGAGGCAGAGGAGAAGAGATGCAGCTCTGCAACTCGGTAAGTAGGTCAGTTTTTTTGCTACAGTGATTCAGAGGCTTGGTGGTGGTGGTGGTGGTGGAGGAGAAATAGGCTGACGGGCAGCAGGCGGACAGAGACCTCTGAATGGAGGAAAGCAAGTGTAGATATTCAGTGTGTATACAGAAAATCACTGCCGTGTGAAAACAGCGCAGACAGCGAGAGCAGCAGGGGCCAAACATGGACAACCACGTGTACCGGGAACTGCTTGCACACAGAGCCCATATAAAGAAACTGAAAGATTTTCAGATCGCAGAAATAAAATGGATACTTGCTGTATGGCTCATTTGTATATTGAGAGACAGAAGATTTTCACTGCTCCATTTAACGTTAAATGTTTTTATTCGGGTTCGTACAGTAATAACGCAGATTAAAAGAGAAAAGTTAAAAATTAAATTTAAACAATCAATTCAAATGGAAATCAGTGCTTTAACGTGTCTCTGCGAAAAACACGCCTATATTGTGGCGCTCCAGTCTATAACCTGCAACAGGTACGGGTATTTTACCCTCAGAAGAAATATGTAGATTTCGTTTTGGAAAGCTGTAGATAATCATTTCCATATCTTAGGCAAATTTAATAATTAATACAATTTTTAAACAGTGCATTATAGAAATATATGCTAAATCTATGTTCTTTCCTTGTGGAGGGTATCGCCCGCTGCTTGCGCTTTGCGATTTTTAAGGTTTATTGATTTTAGAAGAGCGTGGAAAATCTGAAGTTTAGCACAAAATTATCAAAAATATCCACACTTAGTTATTTTCCAGTAAAATGAAAGCAGGCTTGTACTTTTAAGCCCATAGATTAAATTGCGTGCTTCTTGTTTTAAAACACAGTTTTTAAATTTCAGTTTGAAAGAATTTATATTTACAGTTAAATTATTCTCCGCTGATAGAACATTAGCTTCTTTTGCTCAGCTTTACTTTCACATAGTGTCTGACATTTATGAAACACAGCATCTGCTCCAGGTTTCCTCTTTTAGAAAACTTTGCGTTACTGTGGCGCATATGACCATAGTCAAACAGCTCAAAGTCTCCTGTTAGGCCAGCTATAACTTCTTTTTTTTAAATATAATGAAAATGTTGTTCTGCCATCTGAATCCTGTTTACCGGCTCCGTGACTTTTCTGGAAAAAAAAAGGGAACATTCGCGGAATTTGTCATCTCGACTTGTTCGCTTTGATCCGCCTTGACGCACGGAAACTCGATAGGGGCCGTGCGTAAAGAGAGACGCGCAATCTGATAGCGGTGATTGTGTTAATAGCCAGCCTCCATAAAAACTAGAAGGTGTCCGGGGACAGGGCCTCAGAGCAGGTGCTTTCTGTGATCCCGGTGGCCATATGTGAGGCTGAAATGCAACAATTTGATAAGGCGTTTAGGACAGTGGTTCCCAAAGTGGGGTCCGGAGACCTCCAAAGGGGTCCTAAAGAGGGGTTTTCATGGAAGGCATGTGCATGCGTGTAAAGAGGAATGATTTAATTTCTGTTTCATTCTTTTATGTAATTCCCAGAGGTTAACATTGAGGGAGAATAATTGCTTTTATACCAGGTTTCACTGTCTCACCACTTGCAGGTTATCTGCTTTTGCACTCTACAAATAAACATCACTGATGATCTGGAAGTGGACACTTCTGAGTAAAATAAATATAAAAATAATGTGGTTAATCAGAAACCTTTATTTGGAAACAGTCTGCGCAGTAAAAACCAGCCTAAGCGCATCATAACATTAATGACTGGGTTAAAATAACACTGAAGTTAAAGGTGTCCATGCTGGGGTCACTTGTCCCGTGCAGTCTGATCCCAGTGGCCCTTTGGGAGTGTAACAGGAGTCCCAGAAGCAGATCTTCTGACCTGAGCAACATCACCTTAGAGACTGAGTTTCAATAACTCAATAAAACTCACACAGAGACAGAGCAAGTTGGGGGAACCAGGGAGTCAGACATGTGGATTCATGACACGTATTTTGAGGGCTGCTGAGTGCACGATTGTCTCTGTGCATGTGTGAGTCATTGCGTCTGCAACATATGTCTGTGTATGATTCCCTCTGCAAGTGGGCCTCAGTGAGGCTGTCACACAGCAAATCATGAGAGATGTCTGCACAGCTACTGTCTTGTCTGAGTAATGCAACCAGGATACTGTATTAGCAGCTACAGGCTTGCTGTCTTTCTTCAAAGATGACATCGCCTTCTTTTGTTATCTCCTCCTCTTCTTCTTAGCTCACAGAAAGTAAACTTTTCAAGTAGTGAGGATAACTGCTTTGCAGCTCTGCTGCTGCTGCTTCTGTTTGGCTTTCATGAGTGTTTTAGGATCCTGGCATTGCTAGAATTTCCTTAAGTATCTCATCATTCTACCAAAGTGAAAAAAAAGCAATTTTTCATAATTAAAGTGCATCTTTCCTCCTCAGATGATCCAGGCCATTTTTCTCATGAATGTTACATCAAACTGCAGTGACACTGGTTCGACAGTTAGTTTCAGATTAGCTAGGATTACTAGTTGTAATAGCACTTACACACATACTCAAACTTACAATATCAATATGCGGTCATTTTCCATTTATATAAATGACAGCATAAACAGAAGCATACAGATATAAACCCACATCAGGTCTAGTAACTGTAACTGTATATTAGACCGTTCCACTGACAGCCCGACCACATAATAAAATCCCAGTGTGATTTGATGTCAGACAGCCACAGATGTCCAACGTGTCTCATGTTTTCTGTCTTTTCATCTAATTGTGTTTCAGTATGAAGAGCTGGTGCACTACTCAGGGTCAGAGGGCATGTCGGTGGGGGGGTACGGGGATGAAGTCCGGGGGCTTCCTCCCCCGCAGTACGGACCCACCATCCCCGACTCCCTCAAACACCACAAGGACCAGATCTACGGGTAAGCATGTGTCAAAAAATGATTTAGTAGCCTTCCAGTGGCTAGAAAAATTTTAAGTACATGCACACTCTTATGAGATTAACATAAAGTATATGTTTGTGCTGAATATGAAAATACACATGGAGTGTTTATAGCTGTGTGCAACATAAATACTGCGGTTTAAAGTTTCTCTTAACACATGAATGTCAACTGTGACTGTGTTTATGTATAGTTTGTTAACTCTGTGTGTGTGTGTGTGTGTGTGTGTGTGTGTGTGTGTGTGTGTGTGTGTGTGTGTGTGTGTACAGTCACCCACTGTTTCCACTGCTGGCCTTAGTGTTTGAGAAGTGTGAGCTGGCCACCTGCTCCCCTCGAGACTCCACCTCCCTGTCAGCAACCTCCCACCTCCCTGGCATGACCAATCACAGCGACGTCTGCTCCTCCGAATCCTTCAACGATGACATCGCCGCCTTCGCAAAGCAGGTGAGCGGTGACTGTGAGGCCCAATCAGAGAACCAGGTCTCAGCTGATGTTGTTTGCTTACAGATTTTTTTAATACCGGGTTGTAGATTCGGTCAGAGAAACCCATTTTTTCTTCCAATCCCGAGCTGGACAATTTGGTATGATGCACCAACTAACTTCACACTTAACTCAGATTTCACATTGTGGGATATGTTTTCATAACTAAAGTGCATCTTTCCTCCTCAGATGATCCAGGCCATACAGGTTCTTCGCTTTCATTTACTGGAGTTAGAGAAGGTTGGTGAGACTGCATGTTGTTGATGTTATCTTTGTTTAGCATCATATTTCTTTTTATTAAACTAAACAAGAAAGGCAATAAGTCTGTAAAATTCTTATTGTTATAGTTATAATTTCTTTAAATTTGAAATATGTGCACCTGTCCTTTAATCTGTTGGTAGGCTTAAAGCTTAAAGCTCATTATTAGGTATTATTAGTATTAATTATTAAGTAAAAATCTGTAAAAATAAATAAATAAATAAATCTTTTTCCCAAGGTGCACGACCTGTGTGATAATTTCTGCCATCGCTACATCACCTGTCTGAAGGGCAAAATGCCCACAGACCTTGTGCTGGATGAGCGAGAGGGTGGGTCCAAGTCTGACATGGAGGATTTCACCGGGTCCTGTACCAGTCTGTCGGAGCAGGTGAGACGTTGGATGTTGATCGGCATGCTTATCACACATCCATCTGTGTCCACTGAGAATCCAGAGTAGTGCCCCTAGTGTTTCTCAATTCCCTTTTATTCCGCCTGTACTAGGAATTCCTCATCTCACCTCTGTCCTCCATCTTTCCCTGTGCCTGCAGAATGCATCGTGGCTACGAGAGCCAGATGAATGTGCCACTACTCCTCTGGGAACGCCAGGCACCTGTGGCCTACCTTCACACAGCACAGCAGACACCTGTAGTGATGCAGGTACACATACGCTAGCACAGATCTTAGCTGCATAATTATAATAGCCAAAGGAAGTCGCAGCTATGATATATCTAAAACCATCAGGGAATTAAATTTAACTCTTTCCCCAATCTCTGTACCCTCAATGATGTGTTTCTCAATATATATCTATAAATACTTAGTTTGATGGCCATAAGAGCAGGCTTCAGGTTTTTCTGAGGGTAGTCCTAATAAACTGTATAGGGAGAGGTCATTCTCACTAACGTCTGATGCACAGCCAGTCCTTTTGTGCTGGAAGCATGCCTGAAACATGACAGAAACCACTCAGTTTAGAGAAGAGACATAAGGGTGTTACCTGGCAGGTGTCCACAGGGTTAAAGAGTCAGAGTACAGAAAAGACAGGCAGATAGAGTGGAAAGTAAAAGAATCAGTCTACGCAGAGCAGAGGACAATTTGTGCGTGAGACATGATCATATGTGTATTATTTACATGACATCAATAGTTAATGATGAACAGAGCTACTGTGTGCACCAGAAAACACTGCAGTGAGGAAGCAGACACAGGGAAAGCAGGTTACACATTCACTGTGTATAGTAAGAATATAAATAACTGTGTGTTAAAACAAGCCAGTATTATCATAACTACTGGTAGCTGCATTGATAATCAATGAATCACTTTAGGTGTTTTTAAACAAAAATGAGAAACATTCTTCGCTTTCAGCTTCTTAAAGACAAATTACTGCCTTTCTCTGTCATTCGCAATATTAAATATTTCAAGCTGGATAGAAAAAATAGTTTCAGTGCAATAACTCTAGAAAATTAACCATCTTTCAACCGTAAAATGAATGACATGCACAGCAGTTATACTAAACTGTAAAATAATAGTTATGGTGAGTTTGATTTGTGAAAGCAGAGTGTGGTTTTAAAGCTGACGCAGTTTGCCTGTCTCGGGTCAAACACATTTGCTTAGTGGGCTCGCGTGAGTTGGGACCTGATAGATGCTGGCAGTCATTTAGGATGATGATGATTCCATGGTCTCCCTGCAGGCGATGGTCTCGATGGAGGCGTGGCCTCTCCCAGCACAGGTGAGGAGGACGAGACGGACAGAGACAGGAGGAACAACAAGAAGAGGGGGATCTTCCCTAAAGTGGCCACAAATATCATGAGAGCTTGGCTCTTCCAGCACCTGTCGGTGGGTTGGCTTTTCATCTACCTTCCACATTAAAGTGAATTATTACCCTTGAAAATATTGAATTTAAACGGTAGTTAAGTCATCCTTCCACACTGGTAACCAAACAAAGGAAGTCTGCGCGCTGTAATTAGTGAAAGAGAGGATTTAGCATGGAACAAAACGTCTATGACAGGAATAGAAAGAGGGGTGAATGGAGGTATAATGGAGGTCAATTAAATTAAATGAAAAATCTGGGATTAAGTGATTATGTGAATATGCTTGCTGCTGAATAATTGTGGAAGCGACAGAAATGGAGTGAGTAATTGTTGGTGAGCTGCTTGGATTGGTAATTAGCTACTAAATGAGGCAGGTCAAATGTTGCTTCACTTCAATTATTAAAACGTGTGTGTGAGTTAGAGAGAGATACTGAGATGGAAAGCGAGAGGGGCTGATGAGGGTGAAAATGGGAGTGCAGATGTTCGCTCAGACGGAAGGTCATCGATGTTCGAGCTGAGAGCTCACACACGTCGCTTTATTCTAGATTCAGGCCTCGAGATGATTCTCAACAAAAGCTGAAAAGATCACAGCGCAGAGTCTGGAATGTTTGATTTCTCTAACCTGAGCCTCGTGTGTCCTCCTGCAGCATCCGTACCCATCTGAGGAGCAGAAGAAGCAGCTGTCACAGGATACAGGACTGACCATCTTACAGGTCAACAACTGGTAAGTGTGCTCAACATCAGTTACATTTTTAGATGTGAAGCATAACCTTTACATTTTATGTTTCTTATGCCAAGATTTATTTTTATTGTGCATGTTACTAGTTTTGTGATTTGGTGCTATATGAACAGAACTGCGTTCCAGGGTTTAAACTTTGTCCAATAGTTACGCTCCTTTAGGCTCCGCCCCTCTGACGTTCATTGTTCCTTTAAAGTGTGGCAGGGAAAGTTTTTTTTTCCTTTTTCTGTAGGTTAAACCAGAAGTTAGCATCACCTTTGTTTTCTCCGCACAAAGCAGATTCTTGTTCTTTAATTATCGTGTAAAATAAAAGCTCATGGCATGTCAGCAAATTAATCTGAATGAATGCACATCTCTTTTCTGATCTTTGCAGCATAAGTGCAATTGGAAAAACTAAAATGCAGGCATTATGGTATAAACAAAACCACCTGGGTTCAGCGTAATGACGTTAATTGGCCCATTGTTAGTCAGTAGTGCTATTTTTTGTCATTATGCAAATGTGTGGGTGATTGAGCATGCATCCAGATTTCTAAAGCTTAAAGCTAGACCTTATTTCATCTTTCTAACCAAAGAGACCTGAATCCAAACGAGGGAACCAGAGGTGTAGAACTGCTATATCTCTTCTGGGTTTTAGGACTCGTTTCTCTGGTGCTCTATTGATGGAGATTTAAGATCCTCCCTGCCAGCATGCCCTGTTTTTAATGTTGTGTTGAAATTATGTTGCTGCTACTTTGCTTTGTGAACTTTTTTTGCAAGTTTTTATTCTACAAAGCCCAAAGTATTTTTTTTTAATCCAGTTAAAAAGTGCACACAAAAAAAATTGATTTGAAAATACACATTTAATGTACTTTACTGGAGTGTGCCGTGTAACAGGAAGCATTTTTCCCAAGCTGCAGTGCCATGTAATTCACAAGCTCTGTGTTCGGAATAGTAAACCAATAATCAAATAATCAAATTATTTAGTGCTCGCATCTTTCCTATACACTCTCTGAGCACACACACACACACGCACGCACGCACACACACACACACACACACACACACACACACACACACACACACACACACACACACACACACACACACACACACACAAATCCAATCAATGCAGATCAATCAATTATCACAGGGCTGATCGATACGTCCTTTGCCCTAACGCTGATTTACTCTGTCCTCTGAAAGGGTTAAGTGGTTGTAAAATGGAAAAGGTTAATAGTCTCCCGATCAGCCTTTTTCTCCATTAACGGGTCTTTCTCTCTCTCTCTCTCTCTCTCTCTCTCTCTCTCTCTCTCTCTCTCTCTCTCTCTCTCTCTCTCTCTCTCTCTCTCTCTCTCTCTCTCTCTCTATCTATCTATGTGAATGCTTCATACAGGTTCATCAATGCCAGGAGGAGAATAGTCCAGCCAATGATTGATCAGTCAAATCGCTCAGGTCAGTGTTTAGTCAGTCATTCAGTAAATCTAAATGTGTGCATATGAGTGTGTGTCTGTTGTGTATTTGTGTAAGAAGGCGTGTGTTGTCTCACAGGTCAGGGTGGTCCCTACAGCCCGGAGGGCGCGGCTCTCGGGGGCTACGGGCTTGACGGCCAGGCCCACCTCGGGCTTCGAACAGCAGGTACGGCAGAATTAAATACAGCTGAACTGCATTCGTCACTAGGAGCACAAACACTATAGTTTATTTTGACAGACACACACCGTTTGTGCTGCTGGAAATACTCATTAGCACACCAAATGTGGAGTTATCCATCTCTGAAAACACCCCCCAACAACTGCAGCACCAAGCTGAATCTGGAAATCATTATGTTATTATATTATGATATATTATATCTTCAATAGGAGCCTTTGGTTTTGGAACTAAATTAAGGAGGGAAGTTGAAATTATTAAGAAATGTTTGTTTTGGTCTTTTCAGTTTGCTGTAGAAGTTAGTATGAAGTATGAATCTATAGAAAATTACCAGCAACGCTGATTATGAAACGAAAATAAATGAAAATAAATAACATGGATTAGGTAAAATATCTATAAATATTAAATAAAATATAACTACCTGCGTGGCTACAGTTAATTAACGACCCACCAGTTTCTTTTTCATTTTCATTTCTAGTTGAAGTAGAAGTTTTAAAGTTTGTGATTTTAATATTAACAAAAAACTTTGCCCAGCACTAAACACCACTCTGAAATACCAAACCCCGTGTCCTAAAATAAAGTTGTTAAAAAACCTCTTAAAAGTCAGCAGCAGTGTTCAAGGGACTGAAATACATGCTGTACAGCAGGGCAGTGTTTAAAACCTGCATACGTTTGTTTTTAAGTCTGACAGGGATGTTTCCTGATTTATAGAATATTGCAATGAATTATAACAATTATTTGTAGCTTTAATTGAAAGCTGTTACAAATTTCAAAGGATTCAGGTGCTTAAGAGGAACTAAACAGGTGAACCTGCACTGAATACCTGCGTCAGGTTCACATAGTTTCCAGTGCAAACCTATAATCCATTAATAATGTGAAAAGACTGATTTAAGACAGAAGGGAAGGGTCTTCTGTACTTCTGCATCTTGGAGGATCCTCGTAAATATTCCACTTTCTTCTCGCACCAGGTCTCCAGGGAATGTCCTCCCTGCAGGGTGACTACCCCGGCGCTCTCCTGTCCCAACCAGGCTATCCTCCCCACCCAGGACCGTCCCTCCATTCTTATCCTGGCCCGCACCCTCACGCGGCCATGCTGCTCCACCCGCCGCCTCATGCACACCCCGCAGAGCCGCTGCTCACCCAAGGACTGGACATACACGCACATTAGTTGTGGGAGGATCTGGGGTGTATATGTGGTGTGTGTGTGTGTGTGAGAGAGAGAGAGGGGTAATTGCCGTTTGAATGTGTGTATATGTTTGGAGGGATATGTATGCGTGTGTGTGTGTGAGTGCGTGCGGCTGATTATGTGTAATGAAGGTACACTATTTAAAGAAAAAAAGACACATTTCTCCAAAAGTTTACATTCCCCACTGAAAGACACTGACCTCAATGTAGCTGTTCCACCCTAACACACATGCACACAAACACACACTCACACAAGTGGATGTGACCCTTACACACATGCGTTAGTCTGGACCCACAGGTTTAAGCCATACCTCTTTCAGAGTAGAAGTGCTTCCTCTTCTTTAAATGACTCCACTGTGTCCTGTGGGTGAGACATATGCTTTAAACTACACTTCCCATCATGCCTGCTGAACCACAGGAAGACCCAGGGATTGGATCAGACACACCGATGAATACTCATCCCGGACTTTTTGCCACAGCACGGGGCTCGGGTCCTGTGAGCACGCCTTCTTCACTCCTCCCTGTCTTCCTACACATGTTTGACTGTCAGAGACTGAGACACACACACACACACACACACTCCCCTTCACACACAAACTTTATTTAAAGCTTTGTTCTTTTGTTTTTTTGTGTTGTTATTTTTTTTGTTAGTTTTTTCTTATTCTATTTTTATATTTATGCACGCCACTCCAGGCGGCTGCAGCTTCACGTGAGTTTATTGAAATATTAGTGCTCTTCCTCAGCATGAAGCTAAACACTATGAATGACTTCCAGTCTGCCTCGCTATCGTACCACTGACCTCCTTAAGACGCCTGCAGGCGTCCGTTACCTTAGGATCTTTCCTATACACACGCACATACACACACATTGCAGTAAACACTACATTGAAAGCCATTGCAGCACGCACACGCACGCACACACAAAGTCCTCTGTAAGCATTTCTATTACAGTGTTGTCTGTCACAGCGGTGCGTGAGGGGAGCTGCAGCCAAAGGACTCTTTAAACATTCGGCTCCCTCTCCACTCTGCTTGGACTGCTGAAGTATTTCTGAATGATTATGATGATGAAGATGTTGATGGGAATACAGTTAAAGTATTAAAATCTTTTTATAAAACTTGAGGGTTTTTTGTCTTAAACCAGTAATATTATCACATGACATTTATTAGCAGGTTAAAATTAACTTTTGCAAGTGTTCCTTTATTTAAAAGCTTATCGTAACATGGTCGTAATGTCTGCATAAGCAAATTGTACGAATCATGATCAGAAAATTCATATTTGTCGTGAAGCAATGTGTTTCCCAGAAAAATTAGAAGACATCGGTTCAGTCAAGGCCACTGTAGTCAAAAGAAGACGGTTATTTCCATCTGCAGTGATTCATATTCTGGCATGGATCTGTTCTGGGATCTCTCCACTCTTGAGGAGGGGAGAGCAACACATCGCTGAGCAATAACAACAGGCCTAACACTGATTAAGTCATGCAGCATGAAAGGAGAAGCAGGTATCGGGGAGTGGATTGCAAAGCATTGCATTGCATTGGTTGAAAAGCAAATACATAAGCAAATGGTCACAACCACAGTACCATAAATGAAGCAGAAAGCACCCTAAAGATCTGCCAGCTGGACACATTGAAAGGTATCGATGATATGACATGATACTGATATAAGCTGATTTTCACCTCATTGTCTGTGAGTGTTCTCAACCTGGTCACCCCTTTAAAAATGATCTGGCACTCAAATGTGTTGTAAACTGCTTGTGTTTCTTAGATTTAAACGAGACAGTGGTTAAATCAAATGACCTTAAAATGAAATTCTTCAACTGTAAATAAAATAGTGTTATTAAACTCCTTAAATTAAAGCTGGAAGCTCAAACTTCTAATGCTTTATGAATGCTCCATTTCACATCTACTGAGGTGATGTGAATAAAAAACGGAGAAATGTGTGCATCTGGTTTTATTTGGCACATACACAAGCCTGTGCAAAAGCTGAGTGATAATACATCTGATGTACATAAAGGATAACCCAGACAAATGTCAAATTATGAACTCAGCTTTGCATTGCATTTCTATCGTATGCTGTAAAGAGCCATACATTCAGAGTGCAGGCTTTTTGATGAAAACACAGCCACTTATGAGTAAACACACGGCTCATTTTGCAGAAACAGTCATTTAAAAGTTTGGAGTTCCTTAAATGCATCTATTCTCCTCAACTATAAACCTTTTCTCTTATTGGTAGATATATACACATATGGCAATGGGACAGCAAAGCTAATGCAAAACAGCACCGAGAAATAAAAACAGCTCGTGAGATTTACAACAATCCGTTCCACTTAGAAAATGTGGAACTCCAGAGACATTCAAACATTCATAACAAACATCGCAGCCGCTGGCTTTTCTAAGAACCATTTTTTGAAAAATGGTGCGATCTTTCTCTATTTTCCACTCATAAGTCACGTCGGTGTCCTCTGACTATCTGTTTATCTGATGGAGGCCTCAGGCTGCAGCTGCAGTGATCTGTCACGCAGGCTGGATTATCACAGGGAGGAAAAAAGAGTCCGAATTCTTAAATGTTTTATAGCGCAGACAAGAGCTCACATTCTTCTTTCCTGTCTGTTATGCCATATTTAGAAGCACAAACACTTAAAACTTGAGCAGCCTGTCGCCTCACTTTCCCCCCTTAAAGCCTGGTAGACACCAATCCTATTCATAACCTTCACCTCTCTTCTACTTTAGGCCCCAAACATCCACACATAATTACACCGTTTGCTGCCTTACATCCACTCACAGCACCCAAAGGACACAACAAACACGTAATACCCCATCCTCGCCCTACCCCCATTTGGCCTGCAGGAGGATGGGGACTTGCAGGGGAGGTCAGAGGCCAGAGTTCAGACAGGGGTCAACAGGAAATGGTCGTTCTCCCTTAGCACGCAGGTCCTGACCTCAGCACTCCTCCACTTTTCGTTTCTCTTTGTCCCTTCACGCACTCGCTCCTCAGCCATGCTGGTCAGGACGGGCCCCTCACTTTTACTCTCTAATCCCCCCCACCCCCCCATGCAGCCCTGTATGCCTGGTAATCCCTTTTTTTTTTCACAACACTGTCATGCAAATAGTTCAGCAACTTTTGTTTCAGTATGATCTGTGAAAATGTACCATTATTTTTTATACTGGTTTTGAAACTGAGCTCTGCACCAAAGTAGATACTAAAGCCTACAGCAAACACACTGTCCATCACACTGTCACTGTTTAGTCAGACCAAAAGAAGGAGGGCACAAAAGTCAAAAAGGGATAACAGGAAGTTTTTCAGTGAGACATTTTATATAATTTTATATAAATGTCTCTCCCTGGTGAAGCACAGAGTCTCTCCAGGGGATGTGGATAACCAGGGGAATGAATGAATATGGTTTGTCTATGAAAAATAACATCTTGATGGTGCCGTATCTGACATTTAGCATATCACGGAGTGAAGGGCATGGTTTTAAATATTTGAGAACCTCCAGCATCAACATGGGAAAAGATGAAGAAATGCAAAGAAATGTCTCCTTACCACTGAAGTTTAAGCCTGAGGCCTTTACATTCTCAATCCATATAACCTAAGTGTGTAAACATGTATGTTTAAACAAGAAAAAGGCTGTAATATCAATATTCACTCCTCTGACCTTTGAAACAGATGATTGGTTTTCAAATGACACGCTGTTTTTATAATCTGTACAAAAAAACACACACACATTATCATTAATTTCCCCCTCAGCATCAGAAAATAATATTAATAATAATAACCAGAAATAATCACACCTGTCAGTGCACGGGACTTATTGACAGAAAATCTGCTGTAGCCCGTAGAGGTGTGTAGTTTGGCATTACAGTAGATTTGAGCCATACAGCGTCACAAATCAGATTTTTACTTTTATTTTCTTAATGCATTAAAGCTCACTTTGTGGGAAACATTTATTATTTATTTATTAAATTCACATAAGATCAAGCTATTCCGATTTTTATTGCAGCACTGGTGCAGTGTTGGCCCTTCATATACATATCACTACACTCCTTACATCTCCATCGTTTCAAGACTCATCTTCTTGAATTTGACGATTCAGGTTATTGAAGCAAAATGAACACGTGTGGAAATGTGCACACCTGTGTGCATAAATGTGCGTGTGTGTGTGCATAAACATTGCACAGTTCCATTTTAATATAAAGTCTGCGTGGTTGAGCAGGAGAGAGAGAAAGAGAGAGAGAGGAGGAGGGTTACTGTGGTGGTCATTAATCATTCAATTACACACCTGTCAGAGTTCAGACAAGTAGGAGAGATGGGGAGGGGGAGGGAGTAACAGAGAGAGGGGTAGAGAAAGAGAAAGGAATGGAGGAATGCGGGGGGGGGGGGGGGGGGGGGGGGGGACTGAATGACAAGGGAGAATGTAAAATCTCCACGAGGGTTAAAAAGAGAAAAGGAGAAAGTTTTATTGTGGGCGTGTGAATGAGCTGTGACAGAGGAAAGCTGTTGTACGGTGATGGTTAGTCAGAGGCTGCAGTAAAGACAAAGGACCCTCACGCGCATCATAGAGGGACAAGAGACATGTGAGGACAAGGAAGAGCACGGCAGTAAAGATGCTCTGCTGTTCAACGGGATTGCTTTGGTCAAAGTGAGACATTACAAGGTGCACTGTGGGAGTTATGAAAAGCAAAGGAGGGGGAAAGAAGTATATCGTTATTAATAATTCAATTCAATTTTATTTATACAGCACCAAATCGCAGCAACAGTCACCTCAAGGCGCTTTATACTGCAAGGTAGACAGAGCAAATCCCAACAATCATATGACCCCCTATGAGCGAGCACTTTGGCGACAGTGGGAAGGAAAAACTCCCCTTTTGACAGGAAGGAACCTCCAGCAGAACCAGACTCAGGGAGGGGCGGCCATCTGCTGCAACCAGCTGGGGTAAGACGGTGAATTATTTTTATTTACTGTCTGCACTCCCTGTCTATGTAATGTATCACATTAAATCAACTTACTGTACTACTATCGTGTTAATATAGTGAAGAAAAACTACAATATTTAACTGAGTAACTGAGTTACTAAGTAGTTGTGTGAAGTAATATATAATGCAGATATTTGAGGGAACATTAATAAATCAAACTTTGTTTTCCCGTCCTTGTTTCTTTATATGTGAGCATGTGTGTGTGTGTGTGTGTGTGTGTGTGTGTGTGTGTGTGTGTGTTGCAGTTTCCGTGTTTAGCTGCAGTATCTCAAACGCCTCAGGCCACAGCCATCTGTGCCCCCTCCCACATCCCTGCCTTACGCTCTTCATTTCACACACACACACACACACACACACACACACACACACACACACACACCACCACCACCACCACCACCACCTCTGCCACTGCCATATATCTAATTTATGGCAGTGGTGAGTGAGTTACACACACTCATGTATGCATAATATATCACATATGTGAAAGGACTATGTGTGGGAGAATGACACGTACTGGCCATGTATGGTTTGGACCACAACTCTATCTTCAGCACTTCTTAAAATATTGCCCATGTGTGTACGTATATGTATGCATGTGTGTGTGATATAGAGAATCACTACAAATGTGATTCAGTGTGTATCGCAGCATTTCTTGCTCTGTCCACCAACTATCACATACTGATAGTATGTGTAAAGAAAAAGTGCGTGTGTGTGTGTGTGTGTGTGTGTGTGTGTGTGTGTGTGTGTGTGTGTGTGTGTAAAGGCCCAGCTGTTTCTGGGCTTGCCATCCACATGCAGGCAGAATGCCAGATGTCTCATTAGGCAAATTTGATTGGCTCGGTCATTTAGAATGCAGCAATGAGAGGGTTCCATATGTGCATGTACATGGAGCTGTGTGTGTACATTTACATGAGAGGCCCTCTGCATAACTATTCACATGTGTACACGCTCAATGTATGTGCATTTATTAAGTATTGTGGTAACATTTGAATTTACAAGCTGTTAATTATATTATAACAACAAAAATAGCAATGTAATAGCATAAATGTATCATGAATCATAGGAAAATGTACAAGAACAATAGCTACAGACTGTAGATTAAATTACAATAATGAATTTAAATTCTACTTCAGTTCTTACAAGAATTCAACTGTCTTTTCCACCTTTTTTTTTGATTTAGCATTTTTATTAAGTTTTATTTATACAGCATCAATTCAAAGCACTTTATATTGTAAAGTTCCTACAATAACTGAAAGAAACCACAACCATCACATGACCCCCTATAAGCAAGCACTTGGCAACAGTGGGAAAGAAAAACTTCCTTTTAACAGGAACAAACCTGCAGGAGACTCGGGCTCAGGGAGGTGCAGCCATTAGCCGCAACCAGTTCGTGGTAAGGGGAACAAGAAGAGAGCAGAGGAAGACAGGATGAAAGGTAAACTATGGGAGAAAAAGCCAGAGTTTAATAATAACTAATGATTAAATACAGAGTGGTGTATAAACATAGAAAGCAAAAAAAGATGAGCGAAGAAGAAATCATGGGAAACCCCTAGGAGCCGAGGCCTCCTGAGCCGATGACTCCTTTTATTTTAATTTTTAACTGTGCTATTTTTCCACTAAGTCTACTTTAAGTGAGATGCTTCAGCCTTAATTTTTAGTTTATTAATAGCCACTTCTTAAAGTCTTAACCAATTGACAACCCCGAAGACTAAAAAATAGCTGATGTACCAAAAACTAGATTTTTGAAAGTGAACCACAAACTGCCATGTGAAATGCCAAACTTTATACAGCAGATTTAATGTGTTTTCAGCTGTATGGGTTTCAGAAGCTGCATTTTAGAAGTAGACTGTAGAGGCTCTAACTTACTTACTTACTTACTTTAAATTGTGCGATATTAGGCCTGTGGCCACTTCCTGACTGGGCTCACCTCAACTTATTTAAGTCAATAAAGTCTTTGCACTTTTCAGTGCAACAGTTTAACAAATGAATTGACTTTAACAGCAGTGACGCAAATTTGGTAAATTTGGTTCTAGTATCTTATGTGTATACGTCTTAGCACTCACGAGCAGTTTCTGTGTAATGCATTAATCCTGTCTATGGATGCACCTTACAAACCAAGTTAGCATTAGCTGACAGCTTACCCCCAACCCCCCATGCCCAGTGCTGAACCGTCACCTGTCACTCTGTTTTTACAGGTGCTTTAACTTGACTTACACATTTAATGTCAATGACTAGCCTAACGTACCTCCTTTCAAGTCTCCTTTCAAGAACCTCTTCGAATGTGACTTGCAACTATCTTTTCATTATCACTTCAACTGCAACTTTTACAGACATGCCATCTCCCTTACATATATGCAAATTTGGTTTTGACTCCTTCCTTTCAGTCTTGTAATTTCAGTTGTCATTTTCAGCTTTGTCTCATGACCAATGATTTATTCCTTACTTACCTGTTTGGTGCTATAGCTTCTGCTTCTGCTAAAGATTATACTGTGCCAAAAGAGGCACACTATCACTAGTACTAGTAGTGGTAGCACAGTGATTTTAACTTATGTAACTTAGTTTAGTTTCAGCTTCCTCTTCAAGAAAGCTCCAAAGCCACCCACCAATCAAGGGGCTAAAAGCTGTTCATAACAGAGAAGGTTGAATGCTGCCCTCTAGTGGCCCAAACTGCGGATGAACTTTACTGTAGTGTAGAGATAAGTGATAATGGTGCTACTGTAATTGCTTTTTGTGGGGAGTCTGTGGATTTAAAGTGTTTGTGCATTACTGTGGAGACCAGAAACAACATAGCACATGCCTTTGCAGCAAAATGCTGTTAGAAAAGAGCCTGAGACAGAATTGAGAAAATCAAATGATTCAGTTTTATTTATTGATTAGTTTAATTTATTGCCACTTTAGGACGAAAGGAAAAGACATGCCCATAGCATTGTCAAAATGTTACTGTTAACACCATTTAACGCTATTAACAAAATTAATAAAGTTAGCAACAAGTCCAAGTAGATTTTAGCATTTCATCCTGGAGCAAGCTTCTGCAATAATAATAATAATAATAATAATAATAATAATAATAATAATAATAATAATAATAATAATAAACTCTACGAGCAACACAAAGTGGGACTGCATTTACCTGAAAATAGCCGTCTGTTGTAGGCGGTGCTAAAAAGAGCAGAATAAACTGTACAACCTAAGCAGACTTTTTTAGACCTTAATGACTTCACTCTTTTGGCAGGCTACTGCTTTAATATGACCACATTTAAAAATGTCGAATGATACAAGTTTAAATTAATCAGCATGAAGGATTCCAACCCAGGGCACAGCTTACAAAATGCAACCGCTTCCTGGTCAGGGGGGTTTAGGAAATGTGATAAAGCAACTGTATCAAATACATCGCTTATGTTTAATATATACTGTTAATTGATCAATGTGATCAATTACTAGATCTATGTCACACATTTACACTGATGATGGTGGCCAAATAAGCTCCCATTAAGCAAGTCTCTAGTAACAAGTGTTGTCTTTACAGCTCACTTATGACATTGAACTTGTTGTCATTTAGACCAGTGCTTTGAATCTTTTTGGAGTGTGACAAGAGAGCGGTATCCATGTGTGACACCCCTTGTTACACTTTAGAAGAAAACAGCTCAAATTTAAGAAATGTCACTTTAGTATCTCATTCATCCTCTCAACTTGTGACCCTCCAGCTTTATAATGAGACCCAAGAGGAGCCCCAATCCTCAGGCTGAGTCAGGCACACGTTCACCTTAACTGACACCATGGTATTAGTGACACATGCTAAAAGGTTAATTTACCTCTTTGCAAGAATTTCAACAGGTGTGAAATAGCTTTGACCAGTAAGAACATTTTGAGGGTCTTTGACCTTCTCCTGACGACGTGCATCTCATTATAATGCTCTGTGGTCCTCCTCTTTTCCTTCACCAGAAGTCTGGCTATCTTCCTGTTTGCTTGCTGTTTCCTCTTCCTGTGTCACAGGTTGAGAGTCTGAAGTTGGACTAGTAGGCTGTGATTGGTCATTGGCTCCTTGTTCCCTCCCTGTCTCCTCGCTCAGTGTCTGCAGAGCCTCTGTGTTGCGTTCTTTCTGTTCTTGTGACCCCTCCATACTAACAGATGCATTTTCATTTTTGCTTTCATCTTTACTCCCGTCCCGACAAACCTGCCTCCGAATAGTCCGTCTGTGCTTGCTGCGACGCGACTGGTTACAGTGCAGTGTGCGTCTGCGATGCCACTGATTGAGAGACTGTTGGGCTTCCACACTGAGCTGACGGGCAGCCAGTCGTGGGCGGAAACTGCTGATGTAGTAGAGAGAGGCATATAGAGTTGTAAGGTAGTAGCCACCTGTTGATATGGGGATATAGAAAAAGGTGACATTGAGTGAGACAACCTATAAGCAGGGGGGAAACTACAAAACTACAACTACAAAGTGTCATCATAAAGTTCCACACATGTAGGGGGACTGATTAAACCCAAAGCTTAGCCCTTGGGAGTACACTAAATGCTCATATTTGTTTGTTCTTTGCGCTGTGTGACATCCCAGGCATACAGCTCTGAGGCTGCGAGAACAGAAACACCATCCACTTGCTGTTTCCTGTGTGCGAGGGGCAGCCAATCAAAAGAAAGATCACTAAAACAAAGGGGAGCTAAAACTGTTTTTTTCAGACAGCTGAAAAACTAAAGGGCTGCACCAAGGACAAAATTAAGAAAACGTAAGGATTATTTTAAGTATGCAATGCCATATTAGTAGTGCAAGAATAAAATTATAAGGGTAAGGCCCTCTATAGTCTATAGTCATCTTTAGACTTTAAAAGGCCATACTTTTTAAGTTCATGTACATCCAATCATGTGCAGTCAGGATCTTGGAGGACTACACAAGAGCCACTCCTCCATCAAAATTTAAACCGGTATGCAGATGAACACATTTGCAGGACTATAAAAAAGGCTTCACTTAAAAGAATAAGCCCTTAGTCACGTGGGCCTGGAGACCAGTGAGCAGCCATCATTAGGGAAAAATGTGCAAAGCCATTACTAGCAGATTGTTAGAGTTCCATGAAAAATGCGGACCTGTGTGCAAACATTTGCTGTTCACTCCCTGAGTAAACACATTTTAGCCCAGTTTCTTACTTTGCACAGTTTATTTACATTTATCGAGGAGTAAACACACATGTAAACTACTGGTGACTGCAGCAATCTGCTAGCCACCAAAGCAATCCCTTTGACCAATTCATCCTAGCAACTTCCAGCATCCACTCACAACCAGTCGGGGAATACACACTTCCTGATGATTTCCAGATAGTTGTTGACCAGGCAAACATAGGCATTACTGTCAGAGTGTGTTAGCAAGTCACTTACTAAGTTTCTGAGTAAAGTCAGAAAAACTTCTATTTAGTTTCAAACATGATTTACTCAAATGGAGCATCACACTTCCTCTACATTGTCCTTGAATTATAACTGGCTTACCCTCTCCTTGTAGCTGTGTGGGATCTAGCAGTTCCATCATGTAATCTGTGTCTACCTGCAAGGTGACCAGGTTGCTACGGAGCAGCACCCACGTCAGGCAGGGCAGGAAATCATCTGCTCCATACACTTTACCTGCTGTGAGGAGAACATGACTTTAAGTGGATATAGCAACCAAGCGACTCAAAGTAGAAGAGTGGTATTTACGAAACACTGCCAGGCTACCTGAGCTAGCATTGGCACTCATGCTGTGATAGATGCTCTTGCAGACTTTGAGCATGATCTCCACTTTCTTGTTTGGAGAGTAGACATCGTGCATATTATTCCATTTCTGCTGGATACGATCAAGCGTGACGGAGTCAGGAACTCCAACTCCTGCTGAACCTCCTAGTTCAGTCACCTCGTTCTTTTCCAGCAAGCGCAGGTTGCTCTGGAGACGCTCGAAGGTGCCATCATTGGTTCGGGAGGTTTCTATGCAGGAGTAGAGGTGGCTGGAGACAGGCTTCAGAGCCACTTTGTGGATGGAGAGCTCCACCAGGGTGTCTACACCAGGATCAAAAGATAGCAGAGGGATAATTATTGGAGCACTAAGCGTTCAACCACAAGGTTTTAAGAATGCAAAATATATATTCTGTCATTTATGCTGACAACAAAAACCTAAAATCATTTCTGTGTTATGTCACAGCCCACTCACCAATCTCTGAGTCGTTTAAGTCAGTTATGCTTTCCAGTAACATCTGGATTTCTGCATATTCCAGCAGTGTCTCCCTCAGTGATGTGAGTGATAATCTCACTTCCTGTAAGAACTCCGACCCTGTGACACCGCTAGAATCAGTCCCTCTCTTCGATGTCATCTCCACAAATCCCTTCACAGCCTCTGCAAATGCAGCACCTTTCTTCTCACTCAGCTCTTGCACACGATTGGACAGTCTTTTTCTCTGGCTTACCAGCCCACCCAGCGCCTGGCCCACGGCAGAAAGGCGATGTAGGACCTTATCAGCCAAACGGTGTGCTGAAGCGTGGTGATGTGACGAGCTTAGCATCTGGGGCTCCATCTCTTCCTCTATGCTGCTGATTGAAAGCGAGTCAAGCTCGAGTGATGGAGGCTGGAGCAAGGAAGAAGGCCTGGGTGGAGGCAGCCAGACGCCATCCTCAATCCAGGACACCCTGTGAGGAGACTGAGGCACGGGGCTGCTGTGGCGCTGCAACTCAGGTGTTCCATTTCTGGGGGTGGAGGAAGTGGATGAAGGTAGGCTCCCCGTGCTCACCCTCTGAGGCTGGGCGATTACTAAATCCCGACTGGGCCGCCGGAGGACCACCCCTGCTGGTGTTTGCTCAGTTGGTGCAGAATCAGCGGAACAGGCTCTGATTAAACCTGAATAACATCACAGTTTTTTGCAATGAATTTAACTGATCCCACTTACTGATATCACAAGTGACATAAACAGAAAGACAGGACTGGCATTTTAACTATTTCTGAAATATGATGTACCTCTGACAGTCTCAAAAACAACCATAGGAATTAGTTTTGTCCACTTGCTACGCAGGGCTAACTTGTCAGAGCTAGCAATTAACAGTGTGGTCAAGCCATGTGCAAGTGTGGAGCAAGACGACAGAACAGCTGACAATGATTAAAGTATTTTAATAAGTGCTAACCCACATGAATGCTTTTTGTGGTGATATTTCCATTTAGTTTTAAAAGCTCGCACAAAGCCACTTCCTGTTTGCACCAGACACAGTGGATTTTTTTCTCCCCCTGACCTGCAGGAACAGCATACTCTCTGTGGCCCAGGACTTCCTGATTTAGAAACTCCTGTGTTTTTGCCTCTCACACACTTCAGCAGAACTGACCAGGACTGCATGTACAAAATGTATGGAAAACACAGTTACGAGTTTATTGGTAGGCTTATTTTTTATAAAGGGAAGAAAAGGTTTTTAGGGGTTTAAACAGTGCAAGGAGAGGAACTTTAAGTTCAAAGCATCTCCTGATCTGGATAGATAGAAGCATTGTTTTCCAAAACTGTGAGGGGAAATGAAACTACACTGTCTAACATTGCTGTTCAGAACTGAGGAAGCTTTTTTTTATATTGGGTGAAATCTGAAGTTGGTGCACTGACCTGAGCTCTCTGTATTGGGAGCAGGGGTTTCTTGCTCCAAAGAGATGGCTCGTTTACTTTGTAACCCTGCGCCTGCCCATTGCCGGGTGGTGCTGAGGCGTCTGAAATTTGACGGCTGTGCGGCAGCTGGCCTGTGGGTCAGCCACTCGTCTCCGTGTTCACGGAGGTAGAGGGGATTGATGATACACAGGGCCCCGTTTGTGGACGTCAGCTAGTGAAAAAAAACACATACATACAGTGTTAACAGGATAGAACGCAACATTGGTTACATAATAGACACATATAACCACTTTAGAAAGTTAAATTATTCTTAATTTAAATATTCTTGTGGGCACCTGAACATTATTTTGGAGTGGTGCTTCTGGTTGCATGATGAATGTTCTGTTTCTGAGACAATTACCAGGCTATTGATTTACCCACTGAAGGAAGTAAAGACACCATTTCCCCTTAAGTCCCTCCCCCTCCCTCACAAAAATCTACACACACGTAGATAAGCAACATACCTGTATGGAGCACATCATGCTGCTTGGTTCCCTTTGGGACATTTGATCAGTCTGTTGATCAGGCGGTGTGGAAAGCCAAGTTTCTGCAACAGAGATATCAGTGAAATTAGCTGACAAGGCTCCTCAACACAGTTTTGTATTGTTTTGTTGAAGATTATGAAAGGCAAAAGCTCAGGAAGGCCCGGACGCACTAGGTTCAAGCTGTGAAAGACGCTCTTTTTTTGTGTCTGTTACGCTGTAGATCCAGCGAGGAATGTGGAGACAAACATCCAGCACATCCCTGAAACACAGAGGGAGAGAGATCCAAGAGATAAACAGACAGGATTTGGTTAAACACAGGTTCGAACAGTCTTTCACAATGTCCACAGTTCCACCAATAACCAAGCATGGAGAGTTTTTTATGTAGCTGAGACAGGAGATTCTTACCTGGTCAGAGAGTAGAAGAGCACCAGCTGAGTCAAGTCAGAGAAAGACAGATGAGACTCAGACAGTTGGAAAACTGTCAGAGAGAAACAGAAAGAGTGGGCAGCTTTAGTCTCATTCTGAAATGCTCTGGTGAAAAATACTTTCCTGGAAATGCACCAAAGTTTATACCAGAAAAAAACTAAAAGGGAACTTAAGATAAGCCAGCGTTAGGGTTTCACATATTTCCACAGTAGCTTTACAGCTTGATTATTTCCTGGCAGTGTGTGGTTTATAAAGCCTGAAGAGGGTGTTGCAGGCTAGAGGAGTCAGATGACCCTTTAGTGTTTGATTTTTTTTAATCTTTTAGATACATCATGTAGATCAGTAAGTGGAAAAGTTTGGTAAATAAATAAAATAGGACCAGAGTTTTATGTTTTAATCTGCATCAATCTACAATAACTGCCATGTCTGCAGGTACACAAACCTGAGAAGAGAAAGTGCAACCATGACGTTACTAGGTTATTTTCTATTTATCGGTTCAGTTTGACATGTTTGACAGAAGTACTGACTCATAAAATAACCACTAAAAATGACGCAGGGAAATTGGTAGCTTGGTCACACAGACACACACACAAGCACAAGCACATACATGCACGCCCGAGCGCACACACACACACACGCACAGATGTTTGCATGTGGCGGGATCCTACCTGCTCCTGTGCATTTGATATTATAATCAAAGACTTCCTCATTCTGCGCTCCGGCAGACACACACAGCAGGCTTGGCTGAGACGTCACAGAGTCCCGCACAACCAGGAAACTCTGCAGGGAAACACACGTGTGACTCATTTAAAGATTTCAACTGTCACAGAAACCTGTTAAGCAGGAGAACGTTTACTTTTAACCCTCTCAGGCTCAAATTAAACTTTTTGTTGCTAATGCACAACCAAGTCCTGCAGTGGTACTTCTGAGTAAAAAAAACTCATAAAATATGTATGTGGGGTAATCAGGTTGTTAGTTTTTAACTGTTGCAAATCGGCAACGCCTGCCTCGAGAGGGTTAAATGTTCACGCTGGCAGGCTACAAGGCGTGGCCAGATGGTAAGCAGGCAGCAGTAAGAGAACAACTGAGTGATGGATGGACACAGAGAGAAAAAAAACTATTTTAGCGTGTGGTTTACAAAGAAATGTGTCAGAATTTCTGTGACAAGAGTCAATTGATTTGATCTCGACGTGACAGAGCGTCATGCACACTGCAAATGTCTAAGGGCTCATGCATTAAGTGCTGATAAGTGTTTGTTTGCCCACTCAGAGATGCTGATATGAATCTGTAGATGATGGTTAACTCTGAGTGACGAACCAGTGTGGCTTAGGACCGCTCACATCACATGATTTTCTTTAACCATGTTCTATTCTTCATGTTTTATTTTGCGCATGCATCAAAACTAAAACCTGAAACTGAGCCCCACAACACTGTTAGTGCGCAAATCCATCTTCATTAAAACCAATCAAATCCTATACAAGAAAACCTTGAAAACCGAGGGTTTCAAAGAGTGGCCCACAGGCCGGTGGCAGGACTCGTTCATATTTCATGCAGCCCTTGAGTCTGACAAGAAGAGAGAGCTCTCTACTGTGCATTTTATTCACTCACAGTTCACACCACATGTGTGATACAGCAGCACACACCACGACCCCAAAGATGTTGTTTCTTTTCTAGCTTCTGTTTTAGCCATCAGAGCCGACTAAACTGTCTTAACTCATGGTGGAAAAACTATAAACCAGTACAAGAGTGGACTAAAGTAAATAAACACAAATGCTAACACAAAATGCCACCATCTTCCGAACAACCATAATCATAACGATAACTAAAAGAGTTTTACGTGTGTAGTTTCCTGCCCAGCTTTCAACCATGTGCTGACTCCTTAAACTGGCACTCAGGGATACCTGCAGCAAAGAAATATGTCGTGCAGAAATAGACTGTAAGTTCAGGGTAATTTATTACTGTAGAAGTACAGGGTTATTATACAGTAATAGGGATTATTAACAAGTAGAGATCATTTATGACAGTCTTCTCCGGTGTGGCATCCTATTAAATTCACCTGAAGACCGTGCAATGCTCAGAGAAACTGCAGAAAACCCAAGAGCTACATCTAATACCGACACCTCAGTTAGCACTAAATGATACAGTACGATTATAAAAGGACTGAATGGCTTGTATGGAACAGTTGCCAGGAGAAACCAGAGCCTAATTTTGCAAAGTTGGATGTGAACAAACCACAAGACTTCTGGAACAATGTTCTCTGGACAGATGAGACCAAAGTGAAGGTGATTGGCCGTAATGCACATCGCCACGTTTGGCAAAAACCAAACACAGCTTTTTTAGTACAGAAACCTCATACCAGCTGTCAGGCACGCTGGAGGAAGGGTGATGATTCGGGCTTGAGAACTGGATACTTTGCATTACTGAACTCCTCTGCAAGTATTTTAGAGTCAAATGTGAGGCCATCTGTCTGACAACTAAAGCTTGACCCAGAGTGGGTCATGCAACAGGACAATGATCCCAAACACAGCAGTGAATCTATGACAGAATGGCTGAAAAAGAAGAAAATGAAGGCATCGGAATGGCCCAGTCAAACTGCCCACTCTCTGTGTGACTTTATTAGTTTGAAGAAATACTTCTGCTAAAGGTGGGTTTACAAGCTAATGAATCAGAGGATGTACTTTCTACTTGATGTTATAGAGCTGATAAACAATGACAGTATGACATTTGTTGTCGTTCATGTGAGGTTGCATTTGAATAATTTGAAGACCTTCTAAAGAGCAGATGATCTTTATATGTGCTGACATGCAAAACCTTAGCAGTGAAAGTGGCTGCACTTTCTTTTTCGCATTACTGTGAATAGGGTCTTGCAGTTAGGGCATTTATTTTTAGGTTCTTACTCTCAGATCATATCAAACTCATTCTGTCTTTAAACGTGCCTTGTGACTAGCTTTTGTAAAGGCCTCATTGAATCAGGCACTGCTGTAACTCGAGCGGGCTAACGTGATTCATGTATTTTAACTTAGATGGCATAAAAATGTACAAGAAACAGGATCAGTTACAGTCAGTGATGAGGCTAAAACGTTGTACTGCTGACTCTAGCCTCGTCAGTGATGGTAAAAGACTAATCTTGTTCCTGGTATTTGTCCACTTTAGAAAAAAATGTGAAGTGTTTCTGTTTCTGGTGTGAATATCTCAAGAGGCCCTTTCACTTCTTCATGTCTCCTTTTATACACAGAGCTTTGCTTTGTCTGCACAGAGACTTGCATCGATCATGACACCTTTTTTGGAAGCAAAGACAATAAAACGGCCAGTTGAGACACAATTAACTTGAGTAAAGCAAAACGCATGTAATCCCAGGCAACGGCTCTGTCAAGTAGTTACATCATCACAGCCAAATTCAAAGGTGCTCTTTAGACCAGCACACATTTACAAACATGTACAGAGGAAGTGGTTTTCAGGCTCTGTGTGTACAAAAATAAAGACTGACAAGCTTACTTGAAGTCACCAAACTCTGAGCACAGAAACACACCGAAAGACAGCAAAAACGGCGGCAATTAGGAAAAATATATCTTCCACTGATTCATAACAGCCATCTTACTGTTTGCCATTCATAAAAACAAGAAGAAATGAGTCAATCAACCCTCCCTTCCAACATCTGATTGAACAAAAGTCGACTACAACCTCCACAGCATTCTGCTTATCACATTATGCCAGTAAACTTGTCTCTTAACACTTAATACAAAACAAAAAAAGCACACTCCTCCTCCATAACACATTTGTCACGGCTCAACGACTTGTTGCTGCCAGTCAGAGTTTTGCATTTCAGTGTAATTGTCTCCATGTCACGCTTTATAATAACCGAGAACAATGAATACGTAAAGCATCATACGTTGTTACTTTGTTACTTACATTCCCTGCGAGTGCAGCAGCCAAACCCACCATGAAATGTCATTTCCCTGACATGAACTCGCTTTTATTCAGCACGACTTCTGCATTTAAAACCGTTCGTTGTGTTATCAGACCTCAAATAGAAAAAAAAGAAGGAACTACATTTAAGTGACGAGTGCATGTCAACATTCAGACCCACAAAAAACACTTGGTTGCTAGAGAAAATGTAAATGATGCCCGCGACTTCGAGCTTGGGAACGCAAAAAGCAGCGAAACTGGGAGAGGAAGCAGAAGAGAGGACACACTGGGAAGTGGGAGACACTGGCGGGAAACTGAGAAAAAAATAAAGAACTAAGATTTCTTTTTTTAAAAATAGTCTAAAAGTAAATGCAAAGTAAGTAAGTCATTAAATGTAAAGTTGTTTTATTGCATAAGAGTTGTCAAAATTGAATCGACTGAGTAGCAGTTGATTAAACTGGTCAAATTCTAATAAAATATGACTATCAAGTGGGCTGTTATAGCAAATGCCGTAATGGTCCAATTGGGAAAGTGAATCTGTTGGGCGTTTTTTGGCCGTCGGACAACGATTCTGATCGCCACACTGCCAAATAGGACAAGGGGAAAGAAAAAAAACTGAGTAGCAGGCAATGACTAAGATCAAGGACGTGTGAGGAAACAGAGTCATTATTTAGTGTTAGTGGGAAGCTTTACAGGGAGATCCTTGAATGATTTGATCAATCATCTGGACTTCATTTGACACACACTGGACGCTTGATGTCACATAATAACAGCGAGAGTCATTCAGTGATGTCTGCTCCTACCCCAGCAGGTGTCCCACAGATAGCAGCGTGAGCCCCCTCTCTGTCCCAGGCTCCCCCAGGGCACCAGGCCTCCTGGCAGCCTTTCAGCTGATCCAGCAGTGACAGTTTCCTCCTGCTGCTCCTCCATGGGATGGCTGTTGTCCCATTAACTGAACTGTGAACAGCCCTGGACACAAACACATTGACATATTTTTGTCTACATCTATGGACATCAGCTGTAGATAAAACAGAAGGTCCATTCAGTAAAAAAGACAATCTGGGTAGTTAACAGTGCATAATTCAGCAAAAAAAAGTATACAAAACTAAGAAAGTTTCCTCTAAGATTTGGCTTCTGGGACAATCATTTTTAATAACTAGACATCAAACTCAAGACAATGTTAGACAGAGAATTAAACACAAGCACATTAGTGGTATAGAAATAGCTGATACTCACATGTGTCAGGCTGGCTCGGTTAGTTGGCGTATCTTCCCTCCTTTACACTGTTAGCAGTTTCTACACATATTGCAATCTTCCCACTCTTGAACTCTTTCTTTCTGCGCAGTGCAAAGTGTTGCTTAAGAGTTCAGAATAGCTGAAATAGGAAGCTGTCATCTTTCTCACTAACACGTCGTCAAAAGGTTTCGCGGCAAAATTTTCTTAAGTTTCTCAAATTCAGGTATTTGATGTACGGCTCTCATGCTCGCCTGCTTCTGCCTCCTGCTCACGCTGGCATTTAATGTAGTTTCAATTTTCATGTGAATGTTCACGACACCTTCTTCACCCTTCCCTCCCCCCTCCAAGTCTGCCTGTGGTTAACCCAGCTCTGACTACAGCGTGGAGAGAGAGAAAACACTGCATGTTCTCTAAAGAGCTATGTGCCTATTTTCTTACTCTCTCTGCAGCACCTTTCTTCTGATCTGATTCTGAACTGTAAAACCATCAAAGCTAAGAACAGCCAATGGTCTGAGAATGCTTCACCATGTCTTCATCTCTGTGACAATTATAGACAAACATCATCTGATTAAAGTAAGATCACACGGATGGTTTTACTTTTCATGTGTGAGAACTCGCTCACAGCGGAGGATGGACAAAGTCATTGAGATTCAGTTCCAACAACTGGTGAGAAATGCTGAGTGTGGGAAGAGTAAATGGATAAATAAATAAAAGCATGCACAGTGAAATTATTGAAAAAGTCTGAAAGATTGATTAGTGATATAAACGTTTTTTTGGGGGGTTTTTTAAAGACCAGATTATAACAAATATACAATAAGAAAAATGTACACAAATGAATTTAAAGCTACTCTACTTCTTGTCAGAGTGCGGCCTTTAAAGCCTGATTTTCTTGGAGTTCCTGGGCTGGCTGATCCCTCTGGATCCACCCCTGGATGAAGTTTCACCTGGTTTCCTCCTTCCTACCTGTTTAAGATTATTAATCATTATTATATCTGCGCCAATTCTTTGCCAGGTCGTCATTGCCAATATGGTGAACTTTAGGTCACTTTTGTAACTATTATTGTTGTTTATGATCATCTGTCTGTAGTAATCCTGTCTCTCTCCCTGCTCCCAGCTCTCTTGGAAATCTTGCCTCCTTGGAAACACACTTGTCAGCTGCCTGTGGAAACCTCCAGCTCATCACCCACTCTCTGTAACGTGTGAAGAAGAAGGAGGACTCACCTGATCACCAGCCTGCCCACCCTCTGCCTGTTGCTAGCTTTTGGCTTGCCACCTGCCACCCACAGACGCCCTCCATGACTCCATTCATGTACAGTACAAGTGTTGTAGCTACATTTACATTTTACAAATTCTCTGTCAATACTATGCCTCTTCTGAACTGCTGTTAACTCTGTATTTCCTCTCTGGCAGAGCTCCTCTCCACTAGTTCTTCACAGTGATCACAACAAGAGCGCAACAAGCTACCCTAAAACAATCCAATGGTAAAAGCAATACACCTGCAAATATCAGGTGAAGGATAAAATGCTGTACAAAAATTACCGACGTGTCTGAATGTTCCACCGCAGCTACGGGACGCTGTTCTGTGGGTAGACGAGCGATAAGGAACGCTGTGTTCAGAGGAAGATAGCACAGCACACCAACATGAAAACCTCACTCTAGCTGTGAAGCACGGTGGAGGGAGCATCATGGTTTGTGGCTGCTTTGTTGCCCCAGGTTGATGGAAATCGTGCATTCATCGAGGCAACAATGAATTTTAATTGCATTAAGAATTCTTCAGAAGAATGTGAACAAAGTATGAAGCTGTGGAGAGTTTTGGTGACAATAACCCAAAGCATGAAAAGTGGACCAACCACAGTATGGCTGATAAAGAAAAAAAGTGTTTTGGCATTTCCAGCACAGACCTGACCTCAGCCCAGCGGTTCTCAAAGTTTGTCTGGCGTGCCCTACTTTAGACACTGAAAATAGTTCACTCGCCACACACACTAACCCCACAGTATTTTATAAACCATTATCAATTAAATTAAATTCCAAAACGTTGATTTTGTTCATTTGGTACGTCCAGATCAACAGAATCTTTTGGGATTTCCTTACCTGAATGATTGAGTATACATTTGTGGTTAATATTTCCTCTTCACCTCTTTGTGGGTCACATAAGCATCTACAAGACACATCCGATGGAGGTTTTGCTGCTAAAGGAGGTGCAAGTAAGCAAACCTAGTGTAGTTTACTCACTTTTGCCAGCCTGTTACGTGAGTGATTATATAACATGTTCAAGATCTGAATGGATTAATTTAGTCACTTTGTCCATATTTGCACCTTACGGCTAATTGCATTTTAAATAACCAGTGTATAAATACTGGTAATTCAAAATCAGTTGCACTTTTTCTTGCAACTTTATTTAGAAAAATAGAAGTATTGGAAGTAAAGACTGGGCTGAACATGTCTGAGGCTATTTTCTGTCATGGTACCTCATCTCAGCCTTACGAAGAAACCACAGACTGAGGTGTTGCTGTTTGGTCACCATTTCCGTGGCAAGCAGACTTCTAGTTTTAGTTTTAGAAGCAGCATTGTCACACCTGCAGCTTAAATCATATCCTGCCAACACCATGACACTAACCATCAGTTTAAAACCAGGTTAAAACTTCCTCCCCATTGTCGATGTTGCTTAGTTTGTAAAAAACTACAGAACCAGAGATTATGCACATTCTGATACTTTCAGATCAATGCATGCAATCATAAATAAAAGCGACTTTGGGAGATCCTTGATGTTTATCTACTGCTGTCATCGGGTCTGAAATGGGTCATGCAAAAGTATTTTGTTCTTATTGAATGCTTGCATGTTAACACATCTACAAGGCTAAAAATAAACTGCACACGTTAGCTTGTGTTAGTATTCACCTGAAAATACCAGTGTGCAAAGTAAAGCCTTGAAAGCACGGTAGCAGAATTTCATTCAGTTTACATCATAACAAACTATATCTGGCAATACATTGGGGTAATTTAATGTGCACTGACATGAGGCCACCTTAAAAATAGACCTATAATGATAATTTCCAGTTCCATATTTTATTCTCAGACTCTAAAAAAGGTTTCCATGAATCTTTATTAATCTTACAACCGTATGCAAATGTTTAAGTATTATTTAACCTGGTCATGCTTTGGGCAAATTCATATACTTAATGACAAATTGGTATGAATGATTTCTTTCACTTTAATATGCACCCATATAGTAAATTAACTTTCATTATATTGCATATTTACGTGCCTTTGCGATTTACCTGTATGACAGTACATGACAACAACATACACTTGACAAAAATGCGGGGGCATTAAGAGACAATTTTTCAGGCTTGAGTTAAATGTGTTAAGTATATTTATACAGCATTATGAAGCATAGAGGTAGCTTCCGGCTCAAAAACATGAAGGTGTGGAAGTGACTTAAACCTGCGTCCCATCTGAAGGCCACTCGATAGCAACAGCTGTGGTTGCAAAAAGGCTTTCAGTCCTGTAGAGGTGTGTGGTAAAACAGCGTTCTGACTTGACCTCTGTGAACACTTTATTGATGAGTTTATGGGCTCAGTCGCTTGTTTTGTTGTCTTTGTCATACATTATTTAAAAATGTAGAATTATCTATGATCATAACATGGTAGCTACAGTCACCTTGTGTACTGTCTATGGCAGGGGTGTCAGATATTACGCCCTAAGCTGAAACATAAGACTTACACTTTTCATAGGTTTTACATCTTTGCCTCTTAGTGAAGAGGTCCCCCAGGACCATTCACACTACACCAATGTAGTTAACTACTATAGAAATTTGTTTTATTATTACAGGACAGTCTGGGCAATTATATATTAAGATATTCCAGGGATTAAATATGCCATTACACTTCTTTACACCGAGACTGAATGTGGCCTATACTGTAAAATGAGTTTGACATCCCTGGTCTATGATCTGCTTTGGCTCCTCCTCTTCCTTTAAACCCACCTTTCTTGTCATTGACTTCTTCGTGTAAACAGGAGGCTTAAGCAATATGAAGGTGGACCTTCGATGTTCACAGCCAACGCTGTGTGCCTGATGTGACCCTAATAAGCTCCTTTCTCTGACATCATACAGAGCCAGGAAAAAACTGTTAGAAAACACCCATCACTGTAGTAGTGACAGAAACAGGGCAAGACCATATATTTCATGTTTATATAATGTGTGCACTTTTTTTAAAGTTTCTCAACAAGATTTTTTAATATTTTGAAGCATGACAAAATTAGGCACATGAGGCAGACTGTATCTTACCACGTTACCTAGGTTACTCTGTGTGGTGTATTTGGTGTAAATATAGTGTTTCTGAGCTCTCCTGTAAAATCTGTTTCCTTCTAATTAATCTAAGTTCATTCATTTGCTATAATGAAATGCCTGCAGAGCCTGCGAGAAGTTGGAAAATGTTGAAAAATAACAGCCTTTTTGGGGAAAACAGCATTCATTCTTATGCAGATTTATGCAGGTAGATGCTCCAAAAAACAATCTACACCATATGGGGTAGACTGAGGCTGCAGGGCTAAAGCGATATTTTCCTGTGTGACAAGGGCAGCAGTGGAGAGAGAGAAACCTCAAGGCCCTGGAAGGATGCTGTCATCAGGATGGAGTTTAGGAGATCCATTACACTGAGGTGTGATACATTGTTAGAGCAGAACACATAATAAAGAAACAATATTAGCATTGATTGGTCTCATTGGTACCGGCGTACAAAGTTAAGCCACAAACATTCGCGACAGAAAGAGTCGTTCTAAAAATCTCACTTAATTCAAGAGTGCCATGGTAACGATTTAGGAATCACAGCAACTCAGGTATGAAGTATACAAAGCGGTGTTGCCGAGGTGAGGTGATGGTGTGTAAAAGTCACCAAGACCCAACATCTGCAGACCCCCCCTGGCTTTAACGTAAGCAGGAGCGTCATGGCAGTGGTTTCTGAGCAGCTCCTGTAGGTGTGTTGTGCATGTGGTCCTATACTTTGTCCATGTAGCATACATAACCACAGTGTAACCAACTCCTCTATGAAAGACTTAACAGAAGTGAAAATGATCAGCTTTGAAAAGGTAAAATTTATTGCAGGGGGTTGCACTGGTTCCTGTGACATTGTACAGATGTTAATGTTATTGCATCCACCCGAGTATTTTTAAACCCACAAATCAATTCATGATCACACAAGTTTACAATAAAACCAGATCTTCTCATGTCCCCCATGCCCCAAATCAACTTAGGTGTAGACTTTCTTTTGCATTTTTTACATTGCTTTTTTTTTTTTTTAAACATCATTAAAAAAAATTAAACATGAGAGGAACATGAAAAACACGGTAAATTACAAATTGAGACATTTTAGAAGAGCCATGTGCCCAACTGCAGTCACCCATCAGGAAGTTAATTTTGTTAGTAGGAAAGTTATTAGCACAGCAGGTTTTGGCTTGAGGGAAATAACACAGCATCTAAAACAGCCCGCTTATCTTCACAGAAAAGATCATTTTTGATTAAACAAAATATCACATGTTCAATTGCTGGTTTGCATATTCGTCTGAGCCGCTGTGAAGTGCAATGGCGCCTGTTTTAGAGACATTAACCACAACGCACATGGGCACGCTATGTGCTACTGCAATACAGATAAATGAACAATAGGTTCTGTTGCAACATAAAATCTGCCGAGCCACAGAGAAAGTGATAAACAGTTTAGACTGAGTTAAAAAAAAAAAAAAAAAAAAAAAAAAAAAAAAATGCAAATGACTGATATAAACAGATGTCAGAAAGTCCACCACAGCCTCGCTTCCAGGTAACCCCCCGATGCCACTTCAATCTGTGACATCACCACAGGAGCTTCATTTAATCAGGGAGCTTTTTATTGGTTACTCCTCAGCTTTGGGTTCTGGTGGCGCTGATGCAGAGCTCGCCTTGGCTGTCGCTCCTTTGTTTTCACTGGCCTTCTCTTTTGCATCCTGACTGTCGATCTTGGCGTGCTCCTTCTTCACCAGCTCTTCCAGCTCTGCCTGGAGAGACGTAACAAACAAGAGCTTTAATGCAGCTGAGTCACTGAGATATGGAGCCCAAAGTGGTGGCAACAAGAAAAGCTACAAGACAAACAGCTCAAGCTTTTTTTTTTTTTTTGTACTGCGACACCTCTTCCATCAGGAAAACCACAACTTCACAACAATCTACAATAGGCTACCTTGACACTAGGATGTTTTTGCTGCTCAAAAACAAACAAAATAAATAAGAGCAGTTAAAAATCTTTAGACACATTGTTTTTTTCCTAAACAAAATCATCAAAGTAATCAACACGTTGTGGGCTACATAATCGCACAAAAAATCTAAAGTTCAAAATTTAAATCCGATCAGCTCAGTAATGTTTATGGCCTCCACATGCATGTACACAACATTCTAAAGGCCTCATGAGATGGTGAATGATGTCCAACAGGGTCTCCCTGCTGCTGTTTGGCTGCTTCAGATGCACCGATAGGATGCCCCAAAGGTTCTCAGTTGGATTCAGTTTTGGGGCATGTGAGGACCAGTTAATGCCATCAATGCCAGCATCATCTAAGAACAGCCTATGCACTCTGGCCACATGAGCACGGCTACTGTGCACGGCGACCATGGCTCAGGGGGTTGGGAAGCGTATCTGTAACCGGAAGGTCGCCGGTTCGATCCCCGGGCTCTCTGTCCTGGTCGTTGTGTCCTTGGGCAAGACACTTTACCCTACCGCCTACTGGTGTTGGCCAGAGGGGCCGATGGCGCGATATGGCAGCCTCGCTTCTGTCAGTCTGCCCCAGGGCAGCTGTGGCTACAACTGTAGCTTGCCTCCACCAGTGTGTTAATGTGAGAGTGAATGAATAGTGGCATTGTAAAGCGCTTTGGGTGCCTTGAAAAGCGCTATATAAATCCAATCCATTATTATTATTACTGTCCTACACCAGGAGGAACACAGGATCTTCGCTGGCATAATGAAACTTTCATCTCAGTACCTAACAGTAGTAAGCACTGTTGGCTAACACTGTCTAAGGATATGCCTCCACAGAACATCATTGATCCTCTGCCAAGCTGGTCATATCACATATCATTCACCACAACGTCTCCAGACTCTTTCATGCCTGTCACATGTGATCCGTCTGATCCTGCTCTCATCTGCAAGGAAAATGGGTCACCACTAATATAAGACATCCCAGAGGTTCTCAGCTAGCAGGTCTGGAGTGACAGACCCACCACTTCCTCTCTTGCAAAGGTTAATCGAGCTGCATGGTGCTGCACTATCAGCAAAGGTCCCACTGAAGGACACGAGGCCCTCGTGCTACCCTAATGTAGTCTGATTCTGACAGTTGTGTTAAATATGTATGAGTATGCGCTCTTGTTCCTCCTCCCACAAAGAAGCAGACACTGACCCTCCTGCTAGGCCGGCTTCTACTGCTTCTACTGCCCTGTGCTGCGAGGCACAGCAAACATCTGTGTGACAGCACTTATGGCTGTGCCTATGAGCTGAACTATCTGTACAATCTGAATTGACTGCAGGCACTGTGTCATCCTAACAGCAGTGACAAGGACACCAGCAAAATGCAGAACTAGATCAAAAAAAGTTAACAGCCGAAAAAAGAAAAGGGAAAAAAAAAAAAAAGGTAAGAAATGGTCCACACGCAAAGATTTTTTTAGTGGTTGTCACCTCTACAGTACAACTGTTGTCACTCTCATTTGCACCAAAGCAGGTGAAATGGACTCACAGTGGTTTCTGCTTCCCAACCAGACAGACTGATACCCTGAAGTTAAAATTACTTTATGTTATATTTTGATGATCAAGTGTTCCCATCACTTTCTGAGCAGTGTTTACTTGTTTTAACCTTACACATGATAGGCCTAAAAACATAGCAAAAACATAACATAGGACAGCATCCTTGAAAGGGGACATGTAACTTACCTTCCATCCCAGAAGATCAGCTAGAGCCAAACATCCATCATCACAAGTACTAATGTGAGCTACATCTCTGGAGAGAGAGGCAAATAAATAGCAACGTGTTAGTGCAAAACAACTTTTTATTTCACTGACAACACCAGCACCGCTTATCTTTTACAGCATAAACTGAGCTGCAAATAAGGCAGCAATGGACACCTTACTGAAGAAAGCAGTTTAAAAATAACCATCATTTTAATTAATTTGCTTTTTGTTTGTTTTGGCACAAGATGCTAATAAATTAAACTCACTGCTTCCACTAAAGCTTTCTTGGTCATTTAAGGCAGCGGTCCCCAACCCCCGGGCCGGTACCAGTCTGTGAGGCGTTTAGTACCGGGCTGCAAGATTTGAGGCTCGGGTGTGAAATTGATGGTTTCAGGGTTTTTATTGTTAACTTGGTTTCCCTAGGTCTTTTCCCGTGTTGTAGTTGTGCGTCTTATTTTGAAAGAAATATTTACATGTTACCATAGCGACCAGAAAGCTAAGGGGCAGAGAGAAGGCTGTTAATCTCATGTTGTTGGCGGATTTTAGGAGGACGCTGCTAATAAAGTTACACAACTACACAGTGAATACGCGTTTATTATTATATTTACAAAATATCACAGTTTTTGTCTTGGTCGTGAAATCTTATTTTGTTGTATTTATCCGCAAAACCGCAGAGGCCGATCCGTGAAATTATTGTCTGACATTAAACCGGTCTGTGGCGCAAAAAAAGTTGGGGACCGCTGATTTAAAGGGAATCTGATAACTTTCGATGACTTTTCAGTTTCATAGAAACTTTTTAGCAAGTCAGATACTGAGCAACGTAGTTATAAATTAGTTCAATCATTAATGTAGTGAGTAGTATGAAAAAAATGTAGTATATTCAAAGTATCTACCAATTCCATTTGGGACAGATAGATAAGTCTTTGGTGCCCTCTGGTTGTAAAATGGTGGCCTGCGTGATGTGTGTTCATTACTCTGTGCATCAGTCTGAACTTACAGCATACATTTCACATAAAAATAACTAAATCATAAAACAAAAAACCTTTTCCTGAGTATCTGTTAAACTGTATTTGACACATATATTGTGCAGCTTAATGTAAAGGTACGGCTACAGTACACTGCACTCATTAAGATCTTTTGTTTATATTAGTTTGTAGTAAACGGCAAATGCAGAGTAAAGCTATGGAGAGGAGTAGCTGTGTCTCATTATCACCTGTAAGCCTTGTCTGAGTCAAAGTCCATCCCTTCGCCGAAACCAAACAAACTCATCATGGGCTTAACCTGCACAGAGACGCACATCAACACAAGCCTGCACAAAGAATCCAAGAAAGAAGGAAAAGGAAGTGGTGAGTGCTTACCTGCCCTGATTTCTCCATGTTAATGAGCAGTCTGGGGCAATTTTTTGAAACCCTAAATGAAAAAGAAACACACAAAATAAAGTTTTCACCAGATCTACATGAAATTATAAAATGTGGTTGAGTGCAAAAGCTCTCAAACAAACTCTCCTGCAGGTCTGTGGTCTACTACCAGACAATTACTGTGGCGGTCTCTGTGCTCAGACAGGAATGTGAAAGTTGAGCTGCAGTACCTGCTGACTAGACTCGCAAATGGTTGAACCTGAAGGGATGTCCCCATAACAATGAGAAGGTCGCAACGAGGAAAATCCTGAAAGGTTTACCAAAAAAAAAAACCAAACCCAAAAACAACGTTTACTGTTACTAAGTAGCTGCATCACATTTCCTCAAAATATGCCAGAATGTTCACAAGCCGCTGGTGTCCACTCACCATCTTCATTGAAGTGAAGAATCGGGCAGGTAGGTTCTCTCCAAAGAAGACAATATCTGTGTAAGAAAAAGCAGAAGAGAGAGACTTTCTAAAAGTCATGGTTGAAACTCAACATTACTAACATTTAAACAAATGAACATCTACTGACCTGGTTTAACCAAACTGCTGCACTTGTCACATTTGGGAATGTCGTCAGAAAAGATTTTCTCTACAAGACAGCATGAGAAAGTTAAGATTCCAAGTGTCTCTTAATCAGACTAAAGCAACAATCCAAAGCAAGAAAACAAAAACACCACACCTTTCATCCACTCCAGGCTGTACTCTTTGCGGCAGCAGAAGCTGACACAGTGTGACGTGTAGAACGTCCCGTGAGCTTCGATTAGGTCGTCTCCTTCGAGCCCGGCTACTCGCTCCAGCGTGTCGATATTCTGAATGAACACAGGCGGGAATGTAAATGCAGCAATAGTGACTTCATTTGTGAAAAGCGAGTGTTCCTCCTACCTGTGTGTAGCAGCGTCTCAGGATGCCCTTGTCTTTCAACATCTTCATGAAATAGTGACAGATTGTTGGCTAAACACCCGCAAAGGTCCAACATGAGAGAATGAACACAGTGTGAGGCCATTTGTAGTTTTCTATATAACAACACATGTGACAAATAATCCGCAAGTGTGCGTGTTGTACCTTAAATTGTCCCGGGTAAAGCTCCCTTGCCAAGGCAAAGAATGGCTCTGGATGTTTCTGAAATACGAGACGGAGAAAAAGATAATTTTTTTTCTAAAATAACAATTTCAAAAAAGTTACAAGATAAATGTAGATGAGTTAAAGCCAAAGCCTTGAAGTTGACCTTTTATGTGTTTACTTACTTTATCCTGTTACAATGGTGCGTGTTCATACTAAACATGGCCAAAGCCATTCACAAGAAACATGGTTTAAAGGGAGGGCAAAGAAAGCTACAAGAGATATGTTTCAGATAGTGGATGATCTGAGGGGTTTATTTTGAGCTGTGAATCATGGGAACCTACTCTGGGAGAGTCCAAGAATAAAACAAATTGAGCTGAAAATGAACATAAAAAAGTAGTTTTTTGACTGAAATATGAGTTATGGTTTAATGTGTTGAATTCGAGGCCGACAGTAATTACCGGTAATATGTTGTTTTTTGTGTCAATATTAGCGAATACAAAGTTGTTTAAGAAGTGAGTAATAAATGGGCAAAGTTTTATAGCCACTATCTCCCCTCAAGCATGTCCAAAACAATCTCTCACAAACCTTAAAGTAATCTATCTGGAAAATAGCCTCTGGGTAAGGCAAGTTGTATTTTTGCAGGTTTGCATACAGGCCAGTTTCTGGAGAGCGAAAATCTGGGATTCCAGCAGCTGTAGAGAGAAATGATGTTCAGTTACTCATTAAGAATAATAATGATTATTATAATAATAGTAATTAATAAAAGAGGTGATCTTTAAGCAGTTTAAGTGCTTATTCTGTGATATAAAAGAGAGATACTCACATGTGGATATTCCTGCTCCAACCATGCAGATGATGTTTTTACCTGCATGAAAGCAGAGAAGCTTGCGGCTCAATCAATAATAACTGCATTGTGGAAACAGGCTCGTAAGCGGTAAATCGATCCACTCCGGTGGGGGGCAGAGTGAAGGCGGGCAAAGACTCACATTTGCCGCTGTTTATGTATCGTGCCACTCCATCCAGAGTCAGCTCATCCAGGACTTTCTCAGCAGCTGAACTGAGGCCCAGCGCGCTGGAGAAGAGGTTGCGCATGAAATCCACTGATGGGAACACAGGGAAAATCAGATAAAGGCAGAAATCGATACATTCAGCCAAGTGAAGAGGCAGCTCCTAGTCTGATAAAACATGTCTCAGCACAGCCACTGCATTAGCAGGAAAATGCAGAGGACACTGACACTGTTTAGTCACAAGTAGTAAAGTATATCTTGGGATTTAGCTACTAAGAAGTACATTATACTGCTGGGTTGGCACAATGGTCAAACTAACAGCAGAAATATATACAACTGGGAACCAGTCCAATCACTGGATGTAAGCAGTAAAGTAAGAGTGAAAATGAAAATACAGAAGTTATAAATCCCGTGTCTATGTGTTCACGTACTGTCTACGTCTCCTGCAGCCTCGTCTTCACTGCTGTCGTCGCATTGTTCCTGCATAGGAAACAATACTAACATTTACAAGCATATCACATTTATCTACACTGCACTGAAATATTGCTGAACAGCTTTATCACCTCTTCCTGTCTCAGACACTGACAAATGAGGGTTTTGTTTGGATTATGTCAATCTGACGGACTTAACCACACCTCGCTGCTAGCATTCACTGCTTCACACACACTACTATTCTCACCTCTGGTTCGGGAGTGACCTCCTCCTCTTTTTCTGATTTAGGAAGTTCTACAAATGTAAAAATAAAACAGCACGTCAAACTCACCGCACAGTTTCACGTAAAACGAATGCACCTAGCTTTGAAGCTAGCTACACTAGCACGCAGAAACAGCGACACATTCTCGAAGTTTAACCGAAATTTAACTATCATACATCCGTCCTACCTGACGAATCAGACATTTATCCGTCTGCTGAGGATCTTACACCACAAGGGTTCTGATGACAATCGATTTAAATGCCGAATTTTAAGAAGTTATGAGAGGTATCTAACACACAGCTAGCTGTTCTGTTGTTGTCCGTCACAAACGCGGTCCGTGCTTACTCTTTTGTTCAGCTTCACAAGAAAAGTCTGTTCCTACCTTCAGTTTGGGACTTTCGATAAGACTATTTGACTCCAGTTACTCCGAAACACTGCTCGGTGGTGTGGTTCCAACCAAAGCACCCACATCATGTGGCCAATGCTAATTTACAGTTTGATGTGTTTCACACAAGTTTCGACAGGTGGGTAGTGCTGTACCATGCTGCAAAGTTACGTATTGATGTAACACCAAGTAAAGACGCGGTCAGTATTGCCCATACCAATACCGATACTGAGACCTTTACTCCATAAAGCCAGCTTATGTAGCGGGAGCAGTGTGTTATGACTTGTGAGATGAATCATAATCAATTTCGAAATTCTGAACACATTTTAATGACCAATAAATCACTGTCCTTTTTGCTTTCCACAATAATTAATGAACACAACAAAACACACCTTTCAACTTTTTATTTTGAAACTGTTTTTTTTTTCTTCTTTTAATGTAAATGTGGCTGTCTTTAAGGTTCTATTGATCAACTTCTGTTGTTTAAATGTGCTATTAGCTATAAAAAATGTTTAGTTTTTTTAATAATTAAAAAAATAAGATACCAAAGTCAAACATAAAGGCTCAGACATTTTTCAGAGTGCATTTTTGATGTTCTTCTTCTTCTTCTTCACTTCCAAAAATGCAGTGGACTACATACTGAACTTCGAGGACAGAAACAAAGTATCATCAATCCTGTCATGCTAGCATCTATCCAATGCCAATACCAGCATTTGGAAAGTTCTTAACTGCTGCTTCTTGGTTTTAACCCTAAAACAGCTTTAAAATTAATTTATATTATTATATAATTATGATATATTTTTGAATACAAAAATTGCCTCCAGGTAAATAATAATAATAATAATGCATTTTGATATTTACTTACAGTCTATACCACAAAATACCTTTTCCCGCATTCCTTGGGTGATGTAATCATTTAGAGTGTAATTTCTAGTTTCTCATCTCAGATCTCAGGCTGACAGATCACGTGCTCCTTTTTTCTTTCATATCAGATTTTGTTTTTTTGTTTTTTTTTACTTAATTCACCGTGAGTGTGATGTCCACTGGAGAATTTGTTTGAAATAAATAAATAAATATATATATATATATATATATATATATATATATATATATATATATATATATATATACATACATATATATAATTATTATTCAAATTTTTAATGGTCACTGTTCGACTGGTCACTCCCATGGAAACACGAACAGACATCCCTTATCAGTGAATCTGATTTACTAACACACAATTTAAGGTCAGAAAACTGGCCATAAATGTGACAATTACTTTGCTCGCAAACTAAAACCTCAAACAATCCTCAGGGTAAGGAAGTTTCCACCCACAAATTACTAATTGAGGACCATTTCGACTTTCTCTTATTTATTTTCATGTCCCATGAAATAATTAGCTGCATTCATTCACACTTCATTCTACCATAGACGAATCATGTTCCACAAAATCCATTGGTTTACACTGAGCTCACCTACAAAGTGGACGACATTCAAATCCTCACAACCTGTGTGGATATTACAATAAACACAGCAGCCTTTTCTCCATATATTTTGTTTTATAAATTAATTTGTTTTGGTGTTGCTTCACAAAATAGCATTTTCAATACATGTGATAATAGGAAAAAGTGGCCAGTAGGTGTCAGTAGAAGGCTGCGGGTGTCAGATTGGTTCAAAACCTCATTTTAATTCTGGCACAACTCCTTCCAGCGTTTCAGTCTCTCACAAAGCCTCGCTGTGCCCATCACTACAGCTGATCCCAATACTTGATATTATATTAAATATCACCAAAAATGCATGTAGTCAGTAAACTGTTACTTAACATTTGAAATTATTATACATTTTGTACTTTAATATAGCTTCCAGTACTATCCAACATAACAAAATAAATGCTACCAAATGACTTGAGATGGTATATTTACATACAAAAGTAGCAGCAGTTTCTTCACCCACATTCACTCTTCTCTCATAGGTGTCTTCATCAGTCCATTGACACTGCTGCAGAACAAGGCTCACACTGGATTATGGGCTTTAGTTTCCTCACATAAGCTCCTGCAGTGCAGATTACAAATACATACAGACACGCTGTGATGTGTGACGACATCGCTTGCACTATCTTTAAAACATGTGACAAGAGTAAATGGTAAATGGCCTGTATTTGTACAGCACTTTATTTAGTCCCTAAGGACCCCAAAGCGCTTTACACTACTGGTGATGGCAAGCTACATTGTAGCCACAGATGCCCTGGGGCGCACTGACAGAGGCAAGGCTGCTGGACACTGGCGCCACCGGGCCCTCTGACCACCACCAGTAGGCAACGGGTGAAGTGTCTTGCCCAAGGACACAACGACCGAGACTGTCCGAGCCAGTGCTCAAACCGGCAACCTTCCAGTTACAAGACGAACTAAGCTAACAATAATTGTCACACTCTTTATTCTTTGTCAGTCTTTATTATATTTACACTTATATTTACATTCAGCAACAATTGAGACAGAAACGGTTTAGGTGGCATATAAATTTACATCACATATGTGTACATACCTATAAACTGATTCTGGTTTAAAGCAACCCAGTTTGTTGGGTTTGTGATTGTTTAATCACATTTGACTTCATAAACTATAAGTCTGATATTGAGGTCAATGTGACAACCATGGTGACAATGTTGGCCCGAACAGCAGATCTGCAACCATCTGGCAACCAGTTATGAGAGAAAAATTTGCATTCCCTGACCAGTTGCAAATGGTTGCTGGAGGTTGATGGCAGACACTGAGAAAAATGATTTCCAAAATCCCAGTCATGCAGGCCTAAAGACCAGTCAGTGACCCCCGGCAACCACCTGTTTCTAAGGAAAAATGTGTATTCTGGGATTTGTGAACTGCTGCATAAGTCAGATATATTGGCTCTGCTAATTTTTTCTTGCTGTTGTATCTGCTGCCCTTCTCCATGCTGCATTTCTCTGATGTCTCACAGGCTGTATCGAGTGAGATGGCACATGAACAGACAGAAGAGATTGCCCGTTTCCTCTCTGATTTCCATCCCAATCCACATGCTACCTCTGTCTTTGCATTTGCTCCTCTTCCTCTTCTTCCACCTTCCTCAGATTGTGGTCGTAGCCATTAGCTGTGATCTGGCACTGTGGTAGCATTTCCTCCAGCAGGATGATGACCAGGCCAGGATTTGAAATCCCAGGTAGGGATGAGACATTCAGATGCTTCAGTCCCCTGCAGCAGGCAGAGACAGTAAAAGAAATAAAGAAGTACTTACAGTTTTTTCTGAATGCTTAAACCCTAACTGTGATTCCTGTAGCACAATCTTTAAAACTATTCAGACTTATAGCAAAACCACTCACTGAGTTTGCAAAACTAAAAGCACAAAAACTGCTTTGCACTCAGTTTGCAATTTTGTAACACACACTTTGCAAAACTGTAGGCACAATTCACTGCACAACACTCAATTACCAAATTTCCAACACACTCCTAGCAAAAGTATACACATGTATGGCTATCATTAACACTAATTTGCCAACTGTCTGGCACACTTTCACATGTGAAAACTTTTTTAGATAATTAGTTCACTTTGCAATCAGCCTAAGCACTATAATACAGGTAAGCTGTGTGTGCGGAGTACAATGGAGGGAGCAGAAAGAGTGAGAAGTAGAGGAGGCCGAGGAAGAGGACGTGGAGGTGAAGAAGTAGGACGAAGAGGACGACAAGGACAAGGAGGAGCAAGAGGAAGACGAGGAGGGGGGAGAGGAAGATGAGGAGGGGGGAGAGGAAGGGTAGGAAGAGTAAGAAATAGAATTGCTGATGACATCATTAATCTAGCTGTGTTTGCTTTTGCAAGAGAACTACAATGTTTTGATGATTGGGTGACAGGTTTTCTTATTTGTGTGAAGAGTTTTGCAAAATTAGCCAATAGTTACAAAAAATGTGCTTAAGCAATCAGAAAAAACTGTATTATAACAAATATCACTAGTGATATTAACTAGTATTTTGATGCATTTTGGCTCATTTACTTGAGATTCCTGAGCGCAGCCAGGCCGCCTGTGGTGATGCGTGGACAATGTGAGATGTCTAGCTCCTCCAGAGAGTCCTGGAACAAATGGAGCCTGGCCAGGAACCAGTCGTCCACTTCAGGACAGCCTTTTAATTTTAGAGTCCGCAAAGATCGCTGCCTCTCTGTGGTGACATAAATCAGATCAGAAACTAGACTTGCTTGCTGAATATTAAAGAAATTAATTATCAGCAAGTGAAAAAATTAAGTTTGAACTCAGTACCCAAATTTTCCAGTCCTGTGTAGTTGATGATGGTATAACTCATGTCTGCTTCTTCTATAGGCGTGTTTTTGTGATTTAAGAAGTCCCAGCTGAATTTGCCCCTCTGGTTTGTACGAAACCACTCAGACTGGCCGACATACCTGAGAATCATGGATCACAGCAGCACAAAGACAAGAACTTAACTCAAACACTTCACACACACACGTATACACACACACACACACACACACACACACACACACACACACACACACACACATATATATATATATATATATATATATATATATATATATATATATATATATATACATACATATACATATACACACATATACATATATATATATATATATATATATATATATATATATATATATATATATATATATACACACACATATACATACATACATATATATATATATACACATCCCCGAAACAGCAATAGCAAGAGAAAAGAAAAAACTAAAAAGTTTAAAAGTATCCAACTCTAGTGCTTTTGTCATGAGACTCATCTGCTCATCATCTTTATTCTTCAGCACAGCCTGAACTCTCTTGGTCAAGCTTTCTTCAGGAATAGTGCTCCAGGCTTCTTAAAAGTTCTTCTTTCGATGTTTTGCATTTTGTTCTGTTCTTTGTCTCACTGATCTGCTTAACTAATGTTGAGGTCTGGGCTCTGGAGAGGCCAATCCATAACACTATCAGTGTTTCACTGTGAGTTTTTACTGCATTGCCAGTGTTTTGGGATCATTCTTATGCTGAAAAATGAAGCTGTTGCCAATCAGACACTTTCAACATGGTATTGCATGTTGAATCAAAATCTGATGCAGCCAATCAGCTTTGACCCAACACCACTGGGAATGCAGCCACAAACCATGACAGAGCCTCCACTATGTTTTACTGTTGGCTGTAGACACTCACTGTGATCCCCATCTCACAGTGAAGATGTTTGTGTTCAATAATTTGAACCACAAATTTCAAATTTGGATTAATTACTCCATAAGAGCCTCGGGCTGTGGGTGGACAATAAACTGGACTGGTCATGCAACACAGAGCACCTGTATAAAAAAGCCCAAAGCCGACTGTACTTCCTCAGGAGGCTGAGGTCTTTTAACATCTGCAGGAAGCTCCTGAGGATGTTTTACCAGTCAGTGGTTGCTGGAGTACTTTTCTATGCTGTGGTGTGCTGGGGGAGCAGCACAGCAAAGAAGGACTCATCCAGGCTGGAGAAACTGATCAGGAAGGCTAGCTCTGTGGTCGGCATGAAGCTGGACACTCTGGTGACAGTGGCAGAGAAAAGGACACTAAAAAAACTGCTGGACATTATGAACAATGCTGGGCATCCTCTGCACACGGCCATAAACAATCAGAAGAGTCTGTTCAGTGACAGGTTGCTTCTCCCCAAGACAAGAACTAACAGACTTAAAAACTCCTTTGTCCCACACGCCATCAGACTGTTTAACTCCTCTCTGGAGGGGAGAGGGAGGGGAAACAGGAGGACAAAGGAGGGGGGAACAACTAAGCTGTAGTGCCTCTTCACCTCACTGTGCAATACCTTGTGCAATACTTTTTGTAAATAGTCAACAGTGCAATAGACTCAATACTTGAAATGTGCAATTCACTTGTATTTTTATTTTTTATTCCTATTTATTCTATTTATCCCCTTTGTATATTTTATTTATATTTGTCTCTGTATTTATATGTGTGTGTGTGTGTGTGTGTGTGTGTGTGTGTGTGTGTGTGTATATATATATAACAATTCTGTAACTGTAACTTCGGTCGTTGCTGTGCTTTTTTTGGAAGTCGAATTTCCCAGAGGAACCCACCCGAGGGATTAATAAAGTTCTATCTTATCTTATCTTATCTTATTACCAATGATATTCAGGCCAGCTGAGTAATTTGGCATATCTGAACCTTTTCTCTTTTTCTCCCTTCAATAAACTGTTTCTGTGCAAGAAATGTTTGCAACACGGCTCAAATTTCATCCTGGAACTATTTTTCAAGATTTCAAGAAAAAACTGACCATTATTAAACCTGAAAATGTTTGGTGGACAGTTATTAAATATGTAAACAATCCTTCTATAGCTACAGTGCAGGCACAAGGGAACAAGGCACTTACCTAAATCCTCCCTTCAGACTCAAGATGTAATACGCTGATGCTATGTCTGGCCCATAAAACCTTTGTGTGTAGCTATAGTAGCTGGAAGAAAGTAAAAGTAGCAGAAAAGTCAGTGATTTACACCAAACAACAGAGAGCAGCAGGAGCAGGAACAGGTGCATCATCATGTTACAAAGTCCCAAAATGAGTCCTACACATTTTTCTTTTGAAGCTGGCTCCTTTGTGCCTGATACCTCCACCTGAGGAGCATCTCTACATCATAGAAACGCTGGGTGAGGAACAGGAGGAGTCTCCTGTGCAGAGGAGGAGGAGATGCTGAGTTGGTGCTCCACTGTCGCCTAGCAACAACGAGGAGAACTGATCGCTGGCAACATCTGTGTAAATACTGTGCACAGAGACAGGAAATGGGATGGAGGATATGAACGGTGACTACTGTCAGGTTAAACCTAAGTAGAGAATCAATGACAGCACATGTCTGTTAACAGTGTGGTTTTTGTTTTCCATTCAGACACGGAGATTTTGCCATAATTACGTATCTTACAGTTAGGTTATGTAAAAACGTGTCTCACACAAATTCAACCACAGGTCTTTTCTAACATTAGCTAACGTTACTCTTATCGTATTTATATGGTTCAGCTACCTTGCAAAATCCTAACAACACCATGCGCTTTAAGCCTGCCGGGCCTGCCTTACGTACAACATGTAATTTAGTCAGCTTAATGCAGTAATAAGTCGAAATTTGAAGGGTAACTTACTGTCAAGGGGGCCGACATGTTGACGCCGCTTTACAGAAAGTCGGAAAGGACAAACCGCACGCTTCCGCTTCTTGCTGGTGTCAGTTTGTTGTTGTTTTTCGTGTTCACCGCAAGGTGTCGCTCAATCCACGTGTCTAGTCCAGATTAGAAGCTCCTGAGTGGAGTTCTTCCCTCATAAAGTCCAGACGGACTTACAACTAGGCAAATCGTGAGGCAGTGAGAAAAAAACATGGTCTAACAAGCATTCAATGTCTTTGATTACCAAATGTATATACATGACACTGTTATGAAAAGAGTAACATTTCAGTTTTATTTATATAGCGCTAAATAACAACAGTGCCTTAAGGCACTTTGTACTGCAAGGCCCCACAAAAATACAGAGAAAACCCCAACAGTTTAGACTGACCCCCTGTGAGCAAGCACTTGGCAACAGTGGAAAGGAAAAACTCTCTTTTAACAGGAAGAAACCACCAACAGAACCAGGCTCAGGGAGGGGTAGCCATCTGCTGAGACCGGTTGGGGGTGAGTTGAGAGAAGCAGGACAAAGAGAAGCTGTGGAAGAGATCCAGAGCTTAATAATAACTAATGATTAAACGATTGCTGTTTCAGCATGTTGTGAGTGAAAAAGAAACACTCAGGGCATCATGGAAAATCCCCAGCAACCTAGGCTTCAGGGTCACATGATCCAGCCCTAACTAACTATCTGCTTTATCAAAAAGGAACATTTTAAGCTCAACGAAAGTCACATTTGGAAGTGTTTTTGCCAGTGTGCTAACTCATTTTAAAGCACTGCTGTCTTATCTTCTTGTTATTAAGAACGACTCCTTCAAAATCGTTTTAAAACACCAGGAGCGTATAATTGAATTTGCATATGCACACTAAGCAGGTTACTGTCCCCCCATCCTGACATCAGAAAGAGCTGTCAACACGTTACACTCTTACGTTTATAACCAGGCAAACACAAAAGAGTGCAGAAGAGTATGATGCTTATATGTGCAGTGAACTAAATATTCAAGAATAACACACGCATTATTAGCGGGGATAGTGTTAATCCTGTTCCATCTTCACTCTGCTTTTCATGCAAGAACACAGCTGATGTGATGCTGCAATTCAAATTGAGTGTGTTTCTGTATCATTAAACACAACCTTTAAATCACTGCAGACTAAGGCTCTCAAAAAATAGTCCAAATTCAATTATACAATTAGATATCCAAAGAGAATACCAACATCGATTTTTAAATTGATTGTAAAAATCAGTTACCAGTTATTCATCCTTCAAATGGGATTCTGTCTGGCAGAGTCAGAACAGCTGTGTAGGTTTTGTGGCTCCGAGGTGCAAAGCATAAAAACAAAAAAACGTTTAAAGGTCAATCAACCGTTTATTTGCTTGTTTGGACACAAATCCCTCATAGTACCAGGCCAGTTGGGACAAAGGAAAAACTGCTTCAGTCCCTGATTGTCTCCCAGGTGTCTGACTATTTTGAGGGATTTTATTTAGATTCTCATGGAATAGGATCTGACTAGATTTGAAGTGAACATAAAGAGGATATCACTGGCTCATTTTCAGGTAACCAAAACTTTTAATTGCAGTCTCCTGTGATTAAGGTTTTAGCCATAAAGTTATTCGTCCTGTGTAGTCAGAAAACATTTTTCAGTTATTTTCCATTTTCTTAAAATGCTTGTTAGAGCTAGGCTGACATGGGAAGCTTTTCTTAGCTGGTAGTACTCTCCCAGTACATGCAATTATAGTCCATATTATGGAATATCCTACATAATGTGGTCTATGAGGTTTTCCTCACACACATTCCCAGACTGCTGCTTTGTTGCTTCAGCATTGTTGCTTAAGTCAGCAGTATGTGTTTAACCTTTTTGGATTTTTCTATTATAACTTAACCTTTGTTTGTAAAATATGCCATTCTGGTGCAGTAGCTGCCAGTGTACATGTGCACTGCCTTTTCATTATAAACATGCTCATAGCTGAATGGGGAAATCCTGACTTTTTGAGTTGATAACCAGCTTGCTGTGACCGCTTAGCCTGATTTCTGACAACATGTGTAAATGAAGCCAGATAAGGACAATGTATCCTGGGAATGCTGGACTTTGCTCTCAGTACAGGCCCCCCGAAGCTTCCATTATGCCAGAACAAAGACATTTACAAACATCTCAGCTCATTGGCATTTCAGCTGTACAGAAGTGCTGTGGTAAATGTTGAAGCAAAGTTTTCACAACCTTTTAAGAGCTGTGTGTTTGGTTGTACAGTGAAGAATCACGTCTAATCCACTGATGCTGCAAACCTCAGAGTGTCAGGGGTCACTAGTTCTCCCAGCTTGGGTTAGTCAGGCTGCACACCTCCACACAGAAATCCAAGAAATAATCAAACAGATACGATATTTATGTTTTGGGGTTGAAGTGTTAAGATTTCCAGCCCTGCCTGCAGACAGTTAGTTGCAGAGTTTGCTGTGGGTGTCATCTCCCAGGAGGAGTTGTGGCATGGTTAGGTAGATTTGTGACAGGACAGCAGTAGGAGTGAAAGAGAAGTTTACAAGATGGTAGTGAGACATGCTGTAGTGTATAGTTTGGGGACGGTAGCACTGACAAAAATCTGTCAGAACTGAAGAAGTGAATATTTTTATTGGGGGTGACCAGGATGGAGCTTTTTGGAGACAAGGTTAGGCAAGGCTGAGATGGTTTATACATGTGCAGAGAAGGGATATACTGGAAAAAAGATGCTGAAGAGGAAGACGACAGAGAAGATCCATGGATGCAGTTGTGTGTGCAGCTGTGGTGACCCCTAAAGACAGCAGTCATCACAACATCACATGCAAATCATGTCTGTATCTAAATCTTTACAGCTTCCAAAACCTTCAGTAAAAAGGAGGTGAATGAGATTTAATTTAATCTGCAGATAGACTGTAGTCTAGCCTCCTCTACACTGAGGTAGAGGAGGCAGTGATACACCACTGCCAATGATACTGAAGTCATTTTATGAATCTGCTGCTGTTTGTATTCTCCTGTGTCGCCTCTTAATTATTCAGACCATACAAATAGCTGTCTGCTTCTGACATGTCAGTCAGTATGCTTCTGAATCATTCACCTCAAGGCATACATCTCTATGTCAGTATCACTTCTTTATAGAACTTCTCTGCAAGCACTGAGTGTTTTTCTCTTTGACACCACAGGGAGATAAGGCAGAGTGTGAAATGTCTCTCATCAGACAGATTTACTGCTGAAAAACAAGCCAATGCCACACTCCCTTTTCCACGCACGCACACACCTCCCTACGTAGGCCATCAGTATGAAGTGATGGGCGGCTCGCACCTGCTGGAGGCGCACACAATTAGCAAATGAGATCATGGCTAGCACTTTTCCTGAGTGTTTGCAAATGACAGGCAGAGAAAAGAAGCCACAGTTGAAAAAAGATCTCTTTGGTGTGATGGTGATGCTGATGTTAGTGCTTAAAGCTGTGTCGGTAGTCCATGCAATGCAGCAGTAATCAGCATGAATAAAACACCCTGCCAGAATATTTTGCACATGTATCACACGATTCATACAATGGAAACATGGCAGGAGGAAGAGAAGTTAGTGACAAAGTAAGAGTCTCTGTGGAGTGCAAGCAACTCACACTGTTGAAGGAATGGCTGAATGAACATATGGACCAATGAGGTAAACGAAGTGACTGGCAGAGGTAATGAGTGAATTGATTGGTGCACAGAATAGATGCGCTGCTTACTAGAGCAGAATTTTAATGCTTTATCAGAGGTTGTTAGACAACGCTTCTGTTTTTTCCCTCCATGGTTAAAGTGCTCATGTGTGGAAGTGGTTTGACTCAGAGTTAACTGTCAGAGCGACTGATGATCATAGATTCTGATCAGTTTGAGATATTCAGTAAATAAGTATTCTGCATGCAGCTCTGCTCGGAAACACCCAGAAACAAATCACCAGAAGCTTTTCCGTGCACCTCGCTGCATTACTGATGGGCTTTTTTCCCATAATTCACATAAAGTTTGATGCATTCTGTTCATATATGCCTTAAAGGACCGGGTGTTCACTTCAAGTGTGGAGTCAACAAAAAGTGAGACCACAGTTATACTGCACATGTTGCTAGTCTATGCCATAAAAATGTCAGCAAATGCTTTGGAGAGGTAGCATTAGATTCTTAAATAACACATAAAGTGTGAACGGCCAAGAATAGTGGTGCTAGATCAGTTACCAGGTATATAAAACCTGAGCTTGTGCCCAACAGTGATGGTCGCCTGCTTTTCGGGAAAAGAGCAGAGGAGGGTCATATCAACAAAAGCTGCCATCTACTTCCCCAAAAACTGGCCAATTAGGATTACTCACGTGACTTTGACTTGTGTGAATGCATGACTGCATTTTGTGCATGAGTGATTTTCATTTTTTACAGTGAAGTCACAATCAGGTAACCAGTAACATTAATTAATAGATTTATTGACCCATAAAATGTCCTTCCTGTTGTTGTTGTTATTGTTGTTGTTACAGGGTAGCATAAAGACATTAATTAAAGACAATCAAAACACAAGAAGACAAGGAAATACATTATTCGTGCTCCTAATTACAAAATATGCTTGTATAACATTCCACTGGCTACACGAAACAGTTTAAATATATTTACCCGTCAGCTTGAAAGGCTTGGGGTGGGCGCTGCATGGACAACTTTGTGAACACAATAATGTGAGAACAAACTGATACGATACATGCCTCTACGAAAAATTTTGATATTGAAAATTTGGCAAACATAATAGCCAAAGGAGGACAACAGGATTTCTGAAATTTCAATTCAGTTTCAATTTCAATTTCAATTATATATATGTGTGTGTGTGTGTGTGTGTGTGTGTGTGTGTGTGTGTGTGTGTGTGTGTGTGTGTGTGTGTGTGTGTGTGTGTGTGTGTGTATTTAAATTTTATACAGCGCCAAATCACAACAATAGTCACTTCAAGGTGCTTTATATTGTAAAACAGACCCTACAATAATAGACACAGAGAAAAACCCAATAATCATATGATCCTCTATGAGCAAGCACTTTGGCAACAGTGGGAAGGAAAAACTCCCTTTTACAGTTTTTTCTGATTGCTTAAGCACATTTTTTGTAACTATTGGCTAATTTTGCAAAACTCTTCACACAAATAAGAAAACCTGTCACCCAATCATCAAAACATTGTAGTTCTCTTGCAAAAGCAAACACAGCTAGATTAACTCTTCACACCTTCGTAAAAATGGTGTTTCCGTATCAAACAGTACACACAAGCCATCATCTACTAAGCACACAATGCGCCAACTGCACACTGATGGTATGAATACAAAACACATCTGGCTTTTGCTTTCTCTGTGCACAAGGTAGGCTATGTCAGTTTGAGCTCATACTTCTGTCATAGATCCATAAGCATAGAGGGATCCAAACTTCAAGTACTGGTGTTTATTCAAACACATCAAAACAAACACAAGTGTTTATTTCCAAGTATAAGATTATTTGCAATCGCCATAATGACTATATGGGTTACTTGGTCTGCAGTGAACATGCTTCCTCTGCCCCAGCATCTGGTCATCTAGCAATTCTGTAAAGTAACAATTTCAGTATTTTTACATCAATGGTATTGGTGTGTTTCTCATTGGCATATGGCAGTGCTACAAATCTTTGTGCGAAGTGACTGTACTCACCGATTCTCATTTCAAGATGTCCTTATGGTACTTGCTACAGTGTAGCGGCTCGAGTTAGGCTGGACCCGTTGGCCAGCTACCCTCAGGGTCATTCCACGGTTGATGACATGGTCCACTATTGTAGCTCTGATGTCATCAGCAATTCTATTTCTTACTCTTCCTACCCTTCCTCTCCCCCCTCCTCATCTTCCTCTCCCCCCTCCTCGTCTTCCTCTTGCTCCTCCTTGTCCTTGTCGTCCTCTTCGTCCTACTTCTTCACCTCCACGTCCTCTTCCTCGGCCTCCTCTACTTCTCACTCTTTCTGCTCCCTCCATTGTACTCCGCACACACAGCTTACCTGTATTATAGTGCTTAGGCTGATTGCAAAGTGAACTAATTATCTAAAAAAGTTTTCACATGTGAAAGTGTGCCAGACAGTTGGCAAATTAGTGTTAATGATAGCCATACATGTGTATACTTTTGCTAGGAGTGTGTTGGAAATTTGATAATTGAGTGTTGTGCAGTGAATTGTGCCTACAGTTTTGCAAAGTGTGTGTTACAAAATTGCAAACTGAGTGCAAAGCAGTTTTTGTGCTTTTAGTTTTGCAAACTCAGTGAGTGGTTTTGCTATAAGTCTGAATAGTTTTAGAAATTGTGCTACAGGAATCACAGTTAGGGTTTAAGCATTCAGAAAAAACTGTAACAGGAAGAAACCTCCGTCAGAACTAGGCTCAGGGAGGGGCGGGGCCATCCAGCAGAAGCAAGACAGGACAAAAGACATGCTGTGGAAGAGAGCCAGAGTGTACATAGTGCCATAGTGCATTTATTTAGGAAGGATATAATATATGCCTCTCATACTGGTATCTTAGTTGCATCGACAGACAATCTTTGACAGTCTGGAATTCTGCAAAATTCATAAAATTCATGCATTTTTTTATATGCAGGTTTCTCTATGTTGCACTATAATATGTAGCTATGATGTCACCACTGTTTCAGTCTTTTGACAAAATGACATTTAAAGCTTTTTCCACAGTTTTCATTCAGTGAAATTTCACAATGATAGTCACCCTTCTGTTGTCGGATTTTCAGACTGTATGGATTTTCAGGCCAGGGCACAATTTGATAGGAGGAGCAATGAAAGCTTTTCCATGTTAATTCTGGAGGAATTAAGATTAAGTGGTAAAAATTTCTTCTGCCAGGAGGCTCAGGAGTTGCACTGGCAGCTACTTTTCTTTCTACAGTTCTTTTATAAAAATCACAAAATCCTGTCTTCAAGATGCACTGATCCCAAGACGTAATATTCTTTGTCTTGACATCCTTTTTTAGTGTTTGTGAAGCACACCAACACAGACATCTTGTATTTATACACTGTAGGGTATTTTTAATAGTAATGAGTGATCATACTGTTTTACTGTCACTCTGAGCTCTCTGGTGTTCTTTTGTCCTCTGTGGCAGCGGGAAAATCAATAAAATCAATGAATCCTTACATACAACATGTTCTGGTTGCCTGCTGGGCTTTTAAGAGGACTATTTTTATGAATAATTTTCTGCTGTCAATCAACCTGATGTCAACAATTTGCCCTGCACTTCTTTTTTTACCTTCTCAGCTACTGACAGGGTTGCTCCAGACAACAGTGATGCCAAGCAGAGGTTGGAATCAGGATGGTTTAACGTATGTAATAATGTTGAGTCTGAGACTGCAGGCTTACAAAATTCTGATGACATTACAGAGAATCTTTAATTTTATTATCATTTCCCCAGAAAAAAATGACACTGTTTTCAGTTTTGGTTGGCCAGTCTATAGCCTTTTTAAAAGAGACATTACATCTAAATTGGTTGAAAAATTAAAGTTGAAAAGATATATTTTGAAGCTGTTATAAGTGGTTAATTTAACCTTGTTTCAACCATCTATTAACTCACACAAATGTCTAAATGGTACAGAGCTGAGGCGTTTACCTCATTTTAAGCACTGCTAAGGACCAGATCATTTTTTTTACTATTTCCTTACAGCTAACAGAGGGTGTACTCTCTTTTTCACATGACTCTAATCGTCATATTTACTAATTATACATGCTTCTCTGCTCACTCGGCCTGATGTAAATCCAATATTCCTTCTGCTTGCCTGGCAGACTGTCATTGAGTTCAAAGCAATTCATGCTCTTCAGGCAGCATTAGAGCATGCTTGAAGAAAACTACCACGATTATAAGAACGCAAATTTCATTTTCACCCACATTTGTCAGACGTTCATCACTGGGACTGTTTCTCATTCTGGAAGAGAAAACACTGCTACCAGTTTTGTTAGAAAATGAAATTTCCCAGTTCCTGCTCCCCTATGGCTTGCCACTTTTTACTGTGAGTTAGAGTAAGTGATGGCCCTGTGGGAAAGCCATTAGCCGCTCATGGTCTCTTTTGTTCTTTCTCTCTTGCTGCTTTTCCCAGTTTCTGGAGAGATCTAGTAAAAACACACACGTTCACCATGCATACACGCACACACAAACACAAACCACTGCACCAATTCTCGAGACCGTTAGAGGCTGTCAGAGTTGTTTTGTTTTGACCAGGTCCCATAAGGCCAGCGGAGTCTGTAAATCTCTGCTGTCCTGGCAGGAAAGCAATTAGTGGGCGGTCATACTGGGCCAGTTTGTTTAATGCTGTCTTTGAAGGACAGTCAATTTGGAGGGGCAAAAGGGGCATTTGTGCTTAAAATTCTGAAAAGCACAGATGTTTGTATCTTCCAGACAAAAAGCTGGAGAGTTTAACTGGTAAAATAAGTGCACTGTTGTCATGGATGAACCAATTTTCCTTTCCTGAAGCGCAAACACATCTTCTATAATTAAGTTTGCATTAAATCACTGGGCTGTTAATGTGATGTGTGTCTCCTGATCTTTTGTACATTCACTCACTATTCAAACACCTTAGCATGTTGTGTGTGTGTCCGTGCACCAGAGAACATAATCATCATCTTGTTATCTTTCCTTTCCACACATTTGTACTAATTTCCATTGGCAGAATTAATTTACATGGTGATGAACAGCACGCCGACCCAACCCACACTTATAAATGCTGCCCAATTACACACAGCACCATTATCTTGTCTGGGAGACTTCACTCGGAATAGCACATCTACCAAGAATAGCATAAGCCAAGCAGAGCATGTCATTAGATTGAAGCTGTATTGAGCTTTGGAAAATGCTGATACACCTAAAATTACCAGTATTCACTGACTTTCGTGAGATGGTGTGTCGTGCACACACGCAGGCTCACCGTGCTGCGCTGACTTCAAATCTGGCTTGTGCACGTGTAAGGCAAGGATGCAAACACCATCAAATGCTGCAGTTTGGAGCTCAGTACTCTCTCCTGGGGTGGGCAGCCCCAAGTGTGCATCTCCAGCGTGGAGGGTTTAAAAAACTGGATCAAGGCTTGGGTTGGATCTTTCTTTGAGAATTCACATCAGAAATAAAATAATCTGTTTTTGTTCTCTAAACCTTTGAACATGCTGACTCATTGTGTCATAAGACATGTGGCTGAAACACTAACAAAACGCCTGTGATCAAGTCAATTATTGTTGCACTCTATGGCTAAAGTTAGCAGATGTTAGTTGTGGCAGTTATGTGCTTATAACCATTTTAATACAGTCTATTATTAAATTACAGAAATTCCAGTATAACCTTTTAAAATGTCATACAGAAATGGAAAACAAGGAACCCATTGTCTGAAGTAGCTCAGTTTAATGAGGTGGGACAATTGATAGAAGATAGGGTTGATGCCAATTATGGGCCACTAAGAGAAGAAACTGCTAAAGAAAGAGTTCATAGATTTCATTACTATTATTTTGGATTGGAAGCATCCGTACTCTAAAAACGAATACTCAACAACACTTTGTGTGTTTTGTGATTTACCCTTATCGTTACCTTCATCTTTTCTTCTGAAGATTTGTATGGAATACCAGGAAAGCTACATTAGATCTGTGTCTGTTATACTGTTTGACAGAGGAGGCATGAAATGTTCAGATTTTATGTTGTACTCCCACCCGAGATGCGAGCGAGGAGGCTAGGCAACAAGCGTCTAACTTGATGAGACGGCTTCCCCTCGGAGCTCAGTTTTAAAGCGATGCCAATTAAATGTGACATTTGACAAAACTGTATCAGAAACTGTTTTTTGTTACCGCCCAGCTACAGCTGTACTCTATGATCTGAGATGTGACAGCGTTCATGACACTTTCTATATTTAAGGCCACATTTAATTAAATTCACGACTTGGTGAAATGTGATAAGATGTTATACAGACACATGCAAACAGCAACAGTTTAAGGGCAGAAAGTCTGATTATCTTAAGTGACTGAAGCAACACGTGGGTAAAGCTGAGAGTTGCTTAAAGAGTCCTCCTGCTGTGATTTGCGTACTCTGGCCGAGTGTCGTGCCACTTTTATCTGCTGAAAGTAAAATCACCTGTGGATCCTTGATTACAGCTCCTCTCTCCTAGATGCCAGATGCATTTTTTCACACTCCACCCTGCTTTGGTTTTGAGTTACCCCTGGAACCAGACCAGCAGCTACCGTCCTGTCAAGTAAAGCAGTTCTGCAAACCTTCAAACATACCATTGATTCCACTGTACTGCCACTCTGCCTCAGTCCCTTCAGCTGCTGACCCTGAGCCTCCTCTCTGAACCAATAGATCCCTCCCTGTTTGTATTATTTCCTAATATAGCTCTCTGTTGCGTTAATAAAGTATGTGAACTGCCAATTGCTGTCTTCTGGGTCCTGCTTAAGTATCCACTTGGTAACTTTGCCTCTTAAGGCCATATCAGCTTGGAGGCAGAGGAGACGACGGCACAAACGAGAGAAATAAAAGCAGCTCCTTGTCTTTCCTTGTGCTCACTTCCCATGTTGTGTTTTCCTTCTTTTGTGACTGCCCGCTCCGCCCTCATTGGTTGCACCTGTGTTAACAGTTAATTGTTTTCATCTGTGTCTAAACAGCCCAGCGTATCCTGTTCTGTCTTATTCCTGTTTTTTCTTTTTATGTCGGGACTTTGTATGTCCTTGGTGTTTTGGATCAGCCGTTAAAGATTTGCTTTTTATTTACTGAACCTGCCTCTCTGTCTTACATTGGGTTCCTTTCTCCAGGGTTACGGGACAGTCTGAGAAAGTATCACAAGTATGTAGTTGTCAAATTATTGCCACAACAATGACCTCACTGTCAGTCTGTGATATTTAAGGATTTTCATTGGCTCCTGAAGATTTTCATTGTTTTATTTCAAATGAAATGCACATATTATGTGGATTCTTTAGATTTACTTGATTTCCTGTGCAGGATCTCAGACTGTGTGATGCTATTTCTTTGAGAGGAGAACATTTACTATGTAAGTATTGTACATAAAGTTGATGATAATCACTGCCCTGTCTATGTAAGCCTGGATCCACACACACACACAGGTATTTTCAAAAAATTTAATTCAAAGTCAAAAACTGTGACTACTTATATTTTCAAACCAGGCTTGTTACTTTACCAAAAACAAATGAAAGACAATCCTATTAGTGTAGGTATATCTATTACTTATCACATACAAAGAGATGAAAGAAGCAAAACCGTATAATTGATTGGTTAAAGTGTGCTGGAATGATCCAGAACAGCATGTTTGGGGTATATGTCCATAAGCTGAGGTCACGGTACTTTAGTATCTAGCAAGTCCTATATAAATATATGTGCTATATATGAGTCCTCCTCTATAGTTAAAATTTAAAAAAAAAACCTTTCAAACTATTTCCCTGTATCTTTTGTTTTTGTACATACTGTTTGAGTATTCCCATTAGGTTGGAGACACTTTTCAAAGCAGCAGCAGATGAATAATGCAAAGGGAATAAAGGGCTTTTTTCTACATTTTAGCTACATGAGCCATAATACATCAGTTGCGCAAGTTAAAAAACTGATGCCAACACAAACCTGCTTCACTTGTGGCGTATCTACGGAAATCCCGAAGGACCTCTTCAGTCCTCTACAGTCACGTTGAATTGACAGAGCTTATATGCTGTGTCTGTTGTTAGTTGTGCTGATGGGTGAGCTTCACCTAATTCAAGAAAATGAAAAGCTGAGTATATGAGATAAGATTGCAAGAATTATTATAATGCACTGCTCTGAAGGATATATTCATGCAAATTAAAACTATAACTAGAACATGCTAAATTAGGAATAATGTATTATACATTTCAGTCATTTGACAGTTTTCCTCTCATTTTCTTCATCTTTTTTTATTCCCATTCGTTCTTGTTGAACTTTGCACACAAAGCCTTTCTTGTCCTCCTTTCATAAAACAGTCGGGTCTTTAATGTATAATCTCAGCACATGCATCATCATTTCTGCTTACCATCTTCTCTAATCTCTACTTCCCTCCGTTTTTGTCAGCAGAATATTGAGTTGAGCTCGTGGCGCATAATAAGCACGCCTACTTTACAGGTCAAATGCGCACATGCATATAAATACAGTGCATGCTGTGCACAGTGCAAAAGGAATAACACGAAGGGGGGACAAAAGATTCAAATTGACTGTGAGATCGAACTGCTAATCATGAATAACTTAAAGCATGTTCAGACTCTGGCTCTTCGTTTTCGGCGTCATCAATCACGGCTCAATCTTTTTACTCCGCTACAGCTTCATTAATCTCATAATGGACTCTGGGCTGCATATCATCTAGGTAATATCTGCTTCTATTCAAACTATGATTAAATAACCTCGCCTGAAGCACATTTGACAGCCAGAGTCACTGGGTGTTAAATGTGCTTCATTGTTAAGAAGGTGTTTACTGGAAACCACTAGGCCAGGGTCCATCCTTCAGTCCCGACTACAAATTCTTGGCTTGTCTGCTTTATTGTCATTTGAAATATCAGGTTCCCATGCCACTACCTATCAACCATCCACTCATGGTACACAGGATTTAAAATTAAAAGCACTGTTGGTTCTTAAGCCGTCAGTACAGCTGCTTTCATGAGGCAGAACATGGACCAGAGTTCAGAGACAAGAGAAATCTTAGCTGAAAATAGCAACACGTCACATGAAAGATCAGTAAGTAATCTTAGAAGTTGTGAGCCGCTCAGTGGGCTCAAAGTTATTTTTACACAAGTCTTGCTTCAGCTGTATAATTTATTAATAATTTATTAGATTTTTAAGTACTTCAGCATGCAGACCATAATGTTTGACTAATGTAATTAAAACTGTGCGAGTCTACGGACTACTTGATGCAGAAAGCACTGATGAAGTGATGAAGAAAAATAAAGAAATCTAAAATATAACAGAGGGAAAAGGGATGTGGAGACTGAGCAGAAGCTGAAAACAATCCAATAAAAGATGAAGGTGAGGAAAACTGATTCAGAAGTTGCAAAGAAGAGAGATGAAACACACTAAAAAACATGATTCTTGACCCTCGTAAACATGAAGCAATGACCTTGAGTAAACATGCAACTGAAATATATAAAGTCAACAGTTTATTTATTCAAATATTGATTCATTAGGGAAAATATGCTTGGTATAAAATTAACATTTACCAGTATATTAAATTTAATTTGATCATATTTCATTAAATGTAACTGTGTACATTTAGTTATGTAACAAAATTTATATGTAATCAAAGGACTTCAGTTTTTGCACATATTGTGTGTGTGCGTGTGTGTGTGTGTGTGTGTGTGTGTGTGTGTGTGTGTGTGTGTGTGTGTGTGTGTGTGTGTGTGTGTGTTAGTTTACTACTAAAACATACCTTTGATGTCATACATTAATAACTGCATCCGATTTGTTAGGTGGTTGAGTGTGAGGCATTACATAACCAACCAATCTTAGCCCCTTCCCCTCACCTAAATCAGGACCCAATGTTCTTTCAGGTGATAAGCTGATTACCAAGATGACAGCCTCCTGTCACAGACAGGCGCAGCGGGAGGTCTCATGAAGAGGAGCCAGACCCCCGTCTAAAATACTGCTTGATTCTGCAGAAGTCAGAGTAAAGATTATTCTGCTTGCGGGTTTTCCAGATATCATTTTAATGTGTCGATATTCCTAAAGATCAGAACAGAATGAGGTGATAGCTTTCTTTCACCATTCTTGAAATTAGTATTTACTGCCTAAATTCTCAAAAATCTGTGAAGAGAAACTACATATTGTCTTTATTTTATAAGACATATGTCATGACCCAGTTAATCACTTGAGGTAAATAAAGCTAGCGTTGATGCACATGTGATAAAATGTGATAAAAGACCAGCTGTGTTGTTGTACAGCCATAGCTCAATAACGCTGTTAGTCTAACAGTCACCATTTTGTACTTGTTTGATGTCCACATGGGGCATAGCAGCCCTTCACATCTTTCTGTCACTCATACTGGAAGTGCCACATCAGCTCCCTAGAAAATACCTAAACTGTAAAAAGCAGTGACATCTTTGGTAAAAGACTGGAAGTGACATCATTAAAAGCAGCTGTGGGACAGACCTGTGATTTGAGGTTTATAAATAACACTTCAGTAGTACTTATCTGCAGTTGTTGGAGAGTTTGAGTGTTTTCTTTCCTTCGGCACACGGAGTCTGGATCTGTAAGTGTCGAGCACGTTAATAGTCAAACAGCTCGAGTTTTTGACCAATCAATTTTTTTACTGGTATTGATGCTGTATTAAAGCAAACCTATCTATGATACTTACACACTAATGCATGTTTAAGGGTAACAGTTCAGTATAATATCCAAGGAATCATTCAGAGTGGAGTGGGCAGGGATTGCACACTGGAAAAATGTGAGATGTAATTGTAAATCATAACACCAGATCACTGGCCATAAAGCCAAGATGTACCATGAGCCTGCCCTTATGGTATCCTGGTCATCAATATTTTAACATTTCATTAAAAAAATAATCACTTTTTTAGTTCACAATACAAGAACGTTATTCCCTGCATTATGATCTCAGCCATATCATCCCTATGGCATGGGCCCCATCCAGATCAGTCAAATATGGCATGCTTGGAGCACGCACCAATGTACTGCTGTAGCAGGGTCCATCCAGAGTTCGTGCTCAAAACTGGAGTCAGTTGCAGAATGAGCTGTTTGGCATTGGCACATAAGATCTGTCAAGTTCTTCATGGGCGCAGTCCACGAACTATGCATTACAGCATTACTCAGTATGATGTAGGACATGTACATGTACAGTGCCGACAAAGTTAATCATAATCTACAGCGCACTTTCATCTCCTACACCCCAGCATCATTATCCATTCATCTGTCTTTGTCCCTCATAGCTTCATCATTGCCCTTTCCTCCTTCTTCCTCCGTTCATTTATTTCCTCTGACGTACCCACAATATCTCTTCAGTTTCATCTCTCACCCTTCACCCATCTGTGCACTCATCCATCCATGCAGCTCAGCCTTGATCATCTGCTTCACCCTGTCTCTCCATCACACATGCTCTCTCATGCTTTTGTACCACTGATGCTGGATTCATTCGAAATTCTGCAACTGTATGAGCTGTAGTAAGAAGTAAAATTTTTCGACAGAAATTGGCCTGCGCTTGTGAATTCAAAATCACTCATCAGCTTCACTTTCTCTTTGCACAGCGCTCCCGCTCTCCCCCTCTGTCATTATCATCATAATCCCACCCTTGCTCCACCCATGCATGCCAACAGTCCTTTATCGCGTTGAAGGTTGAAAGCTAATTAATGGGGCTCGTGCTTAATACGTGCTCAGCCAAGATTGTCATGTCATGCGAGCACCAGCCGGGAGCTGGACAGCAGAGGAAGCACATAGTGCAGCAATCAGCCTCTCTTTTCATCTGTCTCATCTTCATCTACTGTGTCGTATAATCTTCCGTCTATCTTTCCTTACTTGCCTGTCTCATAAAGTAGAATTAGTTCTGTGCATCTTTTCCCTGCTGGTGCTGATTTCCATAAATTGAAGAAGTAACTGAGTTTTGATGAAACTCAGTTATTTGAGCTGGATGAGCGTGAAAAACAAACACATTTGAAAATAAAAATGACAGAAAATGTGCAACAGGGGTTGTTTTGCTGGTGCCATCAAATCATGATATTGAACCTGCATTGCAGTGGTTTGCAGCATTATGTGTGTGGCTGGGTACACCCACGTCTTGGTCCATTCCTGTAAAATGGTGGTTTTCTCCATCAAGGTTTAGAATTACTTCTACATCAAGAGTTCAAGTTTCTGAATCTTGTTAGGATCAACATTAAACTAGAAGAAAGAGGAGAAAGGGTTTCTACAGTAAGAAACAAAACCAAAAAACTGTACTGTAACAGTGTGGTGAGGGTAAGAGGAATGCAGAGCATTATGTTTGCCATTTGATTTCTGCTCGAGCCTTCACCTTTTGGCAAGAACGTCAAGTATTGAAAGAAAGATTGAGATTACAAAAAGAAGTGCCAAAATGTGTTTTCTCCATCAGGTGGTGTTGGGTTAACCCACAGGAGCTTGAACTAGATTGGAGTTTCCTTTAGAGAGCCATTTGAGTTTTTACATCTGGAAAATGTTGTGGAGGAATGTCTGCAGTACATTTCTTTAGACTGTTGCCACTGGGGATCTGACCTTACTGTAGTGGGTAGTGACCGAAAGCAGCAGAAATTAGTTTCCTTGTAAGGGTGGTTATAGGGATAGGGTGAGGAGGAGCTCCATCATTGAAGAGGGACTCGGAGTAGAGCCGCTGCTCTTCCACATAGAAAAAAGCTAGTTGAGGTGGCTTGGGCATCTGATTAGGATGCCTCCTGGATGCCTCCTAGGCCAGGTGTTTCAGTTATATACTACTAGGAGAGGGACCAAGGGAGACCCTCGCAGGAGAGATTATGTCTCTTGGCTGGGTTAAGAACAACTTGGTGTCCCTGGATGAGCTTGGATACGTGGTAGAAAATGGATGAATGGATAGTCGGTCTACCTGATGTCATCATTGGCCTTTTGAAGACCATTGTTGGTCATGGGTCAACTTTGAAAGTCAGGAAAACCTTACACTGATTACGATTACTGATTGCAAATCCTGTATTTCCAATAAAACTGGACCAATATGGTCACTCTGAAAGTATAATAATATCTTTGTTTCAGTTTGCCACACATAATGCCAGAGGTTTTTTTCACAATCACTTTTACCAACCACCTCCTTTGGTATTGTCGTCACCAAGCCAGGCGATAACATGAGAACGAGGTGGATTTTAACATTTATCCAATAGGTCCATCCATTAAAAATCTGGGATGTCAGCGAATTTCAGTGATCTTGACCTCAACGTCACGGCTAGAGATCAAGTTTTCTGAAAATATTATAAATAAATAAAATAATATAAAGAATTTGGAACACAACGTCTTGAGAACGATGAAAAGTGAGATTTTCAAATTCCTCCCATAAATTAAATTACCAAAAATCTTTTGCACCTTGATCACAAGGTCAAAGGCCAACTTTTCTGAAAATCACCTAGGATTTTCAAATTTATACCACAAGGCTACAAGGCTGAGGGGTAACACTGGTGGCCACCAGTATTTTCATTTTTCCTCTCCTCTAACCACAGTGGATCACACAGTATAATGGGTTGTATAAGTGTTTAGAGTCAACTGATTTATTATTTATCCTGTTTGTATTCCTTTCAGAGGCAGAGCAAAATACAGACTTTTCTGCAGTCTGTAATAATAAACTCAAATTTTGGACCTTCATTTGGCACATTATCACCCTACTAAGGGTCTGTTTTTGTTTATTGATCTTTTTGCTTTGTAACTTGTAACTGTTCCTATACTCCATTTCGGAGATGCCGCCACCTTGATCATACTAGATCATGCAATTATGGAAAAATATTTAATCTTCCTCAACATTCTGATGGCAGATAGTGTGTATTGTATTGTCTTTTTCTGTTGTCAGTGTAATATTAGTAGATGTTCACCCAGTCTGAACATTAGAAAAACTTATGCCAAAGCAGTCGGTGCCACTTGTTCACCGTTAACGCTGTTTCATAGACCTCATTTATTTGTATATATTTGTACATACTTTGTAAATACTCATTTGCATATTCATTTTGAACACATATACTATGGCTTAAAAATGAACCCGGTTGGATTTTAACAATATGAGTTGTATTAATAATGCATGATGAGGGGAAAAAGTTGAAGTTAAAATCGAATGTAAATGTCTAAAATATTAATGACAAACTCATAATATAATAATAAGGAGAAAACATGGCACACATACATACCGACAGCTCATATTGTTATAGGCATCCACGCATGCAAACCTACATCTCCAGCCATTCACCACCCACACACACCACCAGCTCAATGAGCATAGCCAGGCCAGAGTTGTGCACCAGCGACTGACAGACTAGTCACACTGTGGAGCTTCAGTGCTCCTGCTAACGGGCCACAGTTATTCAGGATGATTCAGAAGAGGTGTGGAGGCTTCCATATACTGGAGCAGACTGCAATATGGTAGTCATTTAATATTGCTACATGTCTGTCTATTAACACATTTCTCCTATAGAGAGAGAGTTTTAGTGTAATATAACTACAGTACATTTTGAGCCACTCTTCTTTTGCTTCAGAGATTAACACACATTGGGAAACGAACCAGTATGAATGTGCAATTTACACAGAGGTCATAATGACTGACTTAGATGGACTCTTTTCACCTTCACCTCAGAGTTTAGGTCAACTCCATCCAAATCTAATTAGTAGTTCTGCCAGTTCTTCCTGACATTCAGCTTTTTTCCTGTTGAAGAGGCAGCTGACTCATCTGTCCATCTGCGTGCCTTTCCGACATCTAACAGCCTAAAGGGGAAGAATTATTGATGGCACTCTGGCTTATAGCTACATCCAAAGTCAGATGACTAACTGCTGATGCTGACAGACCTACTACGAAATTACAGAAAAGGGAAGTGACAGCTCAGAATCTTACAAGTAATTACTAGCAATGTTAGATCTGGCTGACGCAACTCTGCAAATCTCTGACATAACTACATAAGACAAAACTCAGTTTGAAATAATTTTGTAATAACTGTTTTTCGCTCAACATGAAGAAACAAATATACCTACACAAAAATGTGGCTATACAAAAATTCATGGAGCTGGATTGGTCCGTCTACGTACAGTGAATTATTATACATGGATGAAGATCATAACACTTTCTCAACCACCATAATTTACTTGCACAACAGCGCTGATCAGGACAGAGGTACCAGCACAAGAGTTTTCAAAATAGTACTACACACATATTTTGTATTTATCGATTTATTTTTTACAAGGCATTTAAGGCGCATGAGAAGCAAAGAAGTAGGTAACAGTGATGTGAAATCACATGAAGAGGTTTAGCATCTATTAGATTGAGATCTACTGCCTGTGGGGGCCATATTAGTACAGTGAACCCATTCAGTTCAGTCCTCTTGCTGTTTTATTTTGGTGATTGTTAATCTCTGTGTTTAGTTTAAATTCCTTTATGTGTGTGTTTCCCCCCTGTTACCAATCCCATTATTATCCTGTGTGTGTGTTTTTATACTGTCTGAGTCTCCTCTTGTCCATTGTCGTGCTGTCTCTCTTGATTGTGAGCTTTCCTGTCCCGTGGTTTCCTAAAGAATCTTTGTTTTTGTATTTCTTGCTCTGCAAATACTCAAACTTTTGTATTCCTTTGAGTTAACAGCTGATTTTTGAGCTTACCGTTGTTTCCTGAATCCTGCATCTGTCTGCAGTTATCACAGTCATTTAATGAGTGGAACCTGCTGTGGTCTTCTGCTGCTGTGGCCCATCTGCTTCAAGGTTCGACGTGTGCAGTCAGAGATGCTCTTCTGCATTTGTTAGTTGTAATGTGTGGCTATTTGATTTACTGTTGCATTCCTATCAGCTCAAAGCAGTCTGGCCATTCTTCTCTGACCTATAAGATCAACAAGATCCAGCTAACTTCTGCTCACTGGATATTTTTCTCTCTCTACAAACACTAGAGACGTTGTGTGTTAAAATCCCAGCAGATCATCAGCTTCTGATTTCCAGTTTGAAATTCAACAGGTCGACTTGATTATGCCCCTAAATGTGTCAGATAGCTGCAACATGATCAGCTGCAACATACAGTTGAACAGGGATTACACCCCCCCCCCCCCCCCCCAAAAAAAAAAAGTGGCCAATTTAGTACAGACAGGATCAATTATGTTTTAGACAACCAAAAGGAGGAGACAACTCAAACACGGCTACACAGCTAAAGGTGAAATCCAAATTGTAGACACAATTTATTTTGAGAAAGTTTCATTTAACTTTATATTAAGGACATGCTGTCCTAATGTTTACATCCTGAAATGTTGCAGCAGCTGCATCTGTTACATTAGCAGGCTCCTGTGATTAGTTTTCAGTCTGTCAGAATGTAATGTGTATGCAGCACTAAAAGCAGTCTATGTAGAAGTCATCTGATTGGCGAGAACCTCAGCGTTTTTAAGGTATCGATTTCCTCTGTGTGTTAAATCTTGTCTAACATTTGTACAAGAAGGGCTGTTTCAAAAATAACATTGCCCTTGAAAATACTTATAGGCTACTGAATAAAAAACAAAGGCTTTCTAAAACACGGTCTGCTTCAAATGGATTTACTTTAGAGGTCCTTGAGAAGTAAATGATGCAATACTGTTGTTCTCTGCTGTCATGCATTTGCCATTTCCATGCCCCATTAAAACCATCTCTCATATGTTTTCAGCAGCCTCAACAATACAACATTTATGAATTTGGTATAAATTATGTTGGAGTTTTTGCTGTGGAGCCTTCTTCCTGTTGGTTTTACGCAGTCTCTAAAACCATGTTGCAGTAGTTTCAAAAACAGCAATTATATCACATAATGGCTTTTATGCTATGGGCCAACTACGCTCTTTAATTCCAGAAAAAAATATGCAGTTCAAGTCATTTGGTTTCAGTGCTCCACATCCATCCTGCAAGCAACATTTCCTGGCGTTGTCAGGAAGAAAAGAGTTTACTGTGCACTTCTTCATATGTTCGCAGGCAATGCATTGCATTGCCTTTGCTGTCAGCCCCCCACACAATATCCTCTGAATGCTGAGAGCTCTAGTTTCTGAATCACCAGGTAGAACAGTTTTACCACAAGCAATAAAGCCAAGGCTGGAAGTCTTCTTTTTAACAACCATGGAGGTGGACAAAATTGTTCAGGAAGACATCTCAGCTTGTCTTAAAATAACCTTGGCACCTTCCTTTACAAGAACTGATCTGTAGCGGCAGATCCTCGGCACTGGGGATAATTGATTTCTTGCACACAGTACTAGTGCAAGGTGGGCTTCTTTCTTTGTTATCATCACTGGTTGTCTGGCAATCGCAGCCGTTTCCCAGCTGCAGAAGTTCTTTTTGTTTTTCTTGTGAGTTCTTGCAGTTTTTAGATCTACTGCGATTAAATCCATTTCCCATCTCCTCTCTCCAAAACTTCAGCAGGGAAATATATTGCTTGTGGGTTTAAACATATCATATGGGTCCATAAGCATGTGCATCTGGTGTGTTTTATCATTGTTGTTGTTTTATCATCTGTGGGGAGAAAATTAAGTTTTGCATTTATTTGGAACCAGTTTCTGGTTCCAAATGTGGTCAAGTTGATGAGATAATTTGAGCTCCAATAGCAGGACGTTAACATTTGCTTTAGCAAAAGAAGTTACGGCAACAGCATTCGAAGTGGTAACGAGGAAGCAGGCAATAGAACGTATACTCATTCACTAATGTATACAGAAATGGAGACATGCATGGCGACCTTGTTTCCATTTCACCATCAAAAATATCCACATGAGTTTGATCACCATGACAAGGTTTACAGATATGTTCCTTTCCCCTTTCCTTCTTTGCTCTTATCAGAGGCATCATTTTATAAAAAGGTGTGAAAGATATAAGTTAAGAATCTGAAAAGATGCCAAAACGATCTGCAAATACTTTTACAAAGTGGCAAAGCTACATAAAACTTGTTCCTGGTAATCCATAAACATTTTCAGAGAGTAAAACTTCAGCGTAGTTTCAAACGTTCATGGAACAGTTCTCTGGAACATATCTACAAGAATCTAAATCTAAAAGATCTGCACATTCATTTAAAAATAGCAGTTTTTTTCAGAAAAAGAATTTACAGATAAAAGGATAAGTGCGCTTTTATGCTGACTGCTCACCCCCCATCGCACCTGTGCCCCCGTGTAATGAAACTGATGTCATCGTTATGTTCTCGCTTCAGCCAGTCATGCACCTCTGGACACACATCAAGAGACCAGCAGATGTTATATAGAGCACGATGGTACTTGACAGAAAAATTAGCTATTTCAGATTGTGAAAGCATATTTGTTTGTCATTACATTACTTTATATTATATGAGCGCAGTCAACCAGCAAGAACATAGTCAGTTTTAGTGCCACCTTGTATTTGAGGGCAAAGGTGTCACTTCTATGAAGCCAACACCATAATACACGCTGGAAATAAAATTTGCTCATTCGTGTTTTCATGATTTTCTACACACTAAAATTTCAGTCCATGTATAATGATAATTTCTCCAACCAAACTGACATATGAATCCATAAAATGTGTCTTCAGTGTTACCTGTGGCCATATTTTGATTAGAGTCACATTAGTGATAGTAAAAAAAAAAAACCTGGGCGCATTAATGTGAAAGGGTTCAATCCTGCAAACACTGACTTTAAACTTAAATGTAATCTGAAAAAAATGTGAAAATGTGACAGGAAATATATTTTTTGTCAGCTTTGATGAATTTGAGGACTAAATCTCCTATACGCTCTGCATGTGACAGCTTAACTGTTTAATAAATGTGCGCATGAGGATACACACAGGGATCTTGTGGGTAACCAATGAAGGTGCAGGTATAATTAAAGCTACTGCAAACAGCAAATGCAACAAAAACAATTTCAGTTCTTTTTCAAAAATTTGCCAAACCAAGATTAGGTTTCATTCATTCTCAGTCAGTCTCATTTAGAACTTCTTACAGACAGATCTGTATGTTACCTTTAAAAATGTCAAGTGATGAGAAATCACCCTTCAGGTTTCATCATCACTGTTCTGTCTCTGCACCACGGTGGCTAAAACTACATCATGTGTGTAACTTGATGAGAGCTTCCAAGATATTCTGCATCCCTCAGCTTACCATAAACAAAGTGTCAGAGGTCCGGGATGCAGTTAAAGTGACGGATTGGAGCTTCAAAGCCTGTGTAATGATCCATAGTGATGAGGATTATATGAGGAAAGCGTGTTGTATGGATGGATAGGGAATATCTGTGGTTTGCGAACACGTGCAGGCTGGTAGAGTATGTATATATGTATGTGTGTTTGATTGAAAATTTGTGTTTGTCAGTGTAAGTTGACCTAACGCTGTTTCCCTGAAAGCGCTCAGCAGACACAGTCCAGTCCTGTAAAGAGCTCCTGTCTAATCTCCACTGTCCCTGTTCCTGGGCATTTGGAAACACTCATCTATAAAACATGCTCCTTGACTCTACGCAGCATTTCACAGTGCAGTCATTTCAACAACTGCAGAAACAAAACTGAGATATCTAAATATCATGTACCATATTATCACTGATTTTCATTTTTTGATGTATGAATTTTTAAAAGTTAAAATAAAACTGGGAGCACAGCGTAACGTTACAGGATGTGAGTTTTGGGGGAATGCTCCTCTGGCAACAGTGAAGGAAGAAAAGAGATCAAAGGCAGTGGAAATGCCTACTATAAAGGATTTTCTTAATGTAGCAGTTAAAGCTGTAATTTGTATTAGTCGTGTGCTTTAAATCTCCATTAGAAGGTTTTAATGATTACTTCAATGATGGGATCTTGGGACTGATTTTAATGTTAAATGCGAATTAGAACTGTTTTATTTTTTTCAATGACGCCAGGAGTATTGAGCCACTAAAAAGTAGAAATATCACAGCCAAAACAATAGGAAGATACGCTCAATAATTCATAGATATATTCAGGGATGAAGTAAGTCAGGGACATAGGACAAGGGAAATTCAAATTTCACTTTTTTTTAACCTGAATTATAGATCAAATACCTTTTGTTCCAAAGCAGCATTGTAATTTTTTCTTTTACCTGTATCTCACTGCAATTCTTGATGTTCCTGACTTGAAGAGTGTGTTTGCTAGTAAGTGGCTACTGTCAAACCAGGCTGCTTTAAAAGGCATGTCAGACTGAATATGCCATGTCTGTGCAAAGCATAACAACATGCTATGTTAAGCCTATATGAGACATCATCCGGCCCACATGAGATAATAATAATATACCCAAGTGCATGCAAGCTTTCATATACAAAGTAAATGTTGTGACAGGCTATAAAGTTTACAAGTTGAAGATTTAAATAAACAAACTGGAATGATAGCATCAATTATTAAAGTCACGTGGTTGCCATGGGCACAGCGGTGTGCGGCGTTCACACTGTTTGAAAGGTCTTATGGCTCCTGGCACATTGTTCTGTTTACATTGAGGTTCCTGCTCCATGACAAACAGGCCGACTATTTGTTATTCTGCTGGAAGTTATTACAGTTTGTCACTGCCAGCAACAACTTCCTTTAGTTTATTCTTCACTCTCCAACAAATTCTTTGCTATCACATCCCCATAATAAAATATTTGTAACTGTGCATGCCATTCTCGACTTTATTATGTATACATGAATACAATCCCACAGTGGATATGCACTTATTAACCTCTGGGAGGGTGTGGTGTTATTCAGCATCACAGAGTACAACGTAGCTGCTGCCTTTTTCTTTCTTTTTTTCTCACTGGTTCCAGGAATTCAAAATGCCCTATGCACACAAGTCTATAACGATGTTTTTATTTACGATTGACCGATAGTGCCAGACATGCTCAGATTAAATATACCACAGTCTTGTGAGAATATGCTGCATTAGTTATTATCTATATGGGACAATGCAGACAGTAAATTTCACCACTGTAGCAAAGTCCCTTGCCAGAAAATAATTCCTCTTAGTTTCACACAGACACACAAAAAGAAATCATGGCTCACTTAATATGAAGTGCAGCCTTTATTAATCTTAGCTACCCCTGTGATTCTCTTGTTTTGATATGTCAAGAGATCTGAAAGCATCTAGTTTTGTTTTATTTGAACATCTACCGGTGATTCTTAGTTTGTCTTGTTATTTACTTTATGTTTTCTTTTTCCTTGATTCTTGCTTCTAGTTTTGGTTGTCTGTAGAGTTTAGCTCCATCCTCTTGTGTCAGTTTCCCTGCATTAGGTTCATTCATGTCTGTGTTCCTCCATTTAGTCCATTTCACTTCCTGTTTTGTTTTGGCAGGGTTTTTTTGGACTATAACCCCAGATAAATATTAACAGTACATTTCAAGTTTTTCTGCATTTGGTCTGCATTTGGAAGTACCACATACATCAACATGACAGGAAGAAAATAAGCTTTAATCAAAATAATGCAAATGTTCACAAAAAAATCAAACATGCACTAGATTAGATTTCACCTTTACTGTTAAAAGACGAGGTAACACACTACCCCATAAAATCTAACATGATGATGAGAGTTTTATTTAAGGGTCCATCATTTAGAGTGCACCTATAAGGTTTTGTTCACGCTTCGGTTATACATCATGTCATTCTCTAGGCAATAACTGTCAGGCAGATAGTCAATAAATTAGACCATCCATAATTTACAGCTTAAAATGAACATAACCTGTAAATTTATGTGCTATACATGTTGATTCCCTCCAGTCTGCAAGCCATCATCAGCTTTGCTGGTCTATATTAATTTTAGCACCAAGTATACAAAAAATACAACCAATGCCACAATGACATGTAGCATTCTGAATAAGCAATAAGTTTTACCACACAAATGTTAAAACTGATAGTTTTAAGTTTTTATGTTTTTAATCAGATTTCAGGTCCATATTGTCATATTTTAAATAATTTGTGCTTGCTTTCTGAACTTTATTTTTATTTAGTCTTATTGGGGTCTGGGTTTCCTGTCAGTTTTTCAGCCATTGTCATGTTATGTTCCCCGTGCCCGTGGCCCAAAATTGTGCAATGAATTGATTTTATTTGCCTGTGGCGAGCTGCATTTAGGTCTTCTTCTCTGAACCATCACATGTCTATCCTTATCATTTTTATTCCTTGTACAGGCTGTAATCATCTTACATTTTCCTGGAGCTGGAGTCACTAAGCCCTTAAAAAAAACAAAAAAAACAATCCAAATTAAGAAAAGGCAATTGCTGTAAAAATGTACAAATACAACCACTGTCATTCTGTCTTTCTCTCTATTCCAAATCCAAACCTGAAAAAAACAAAAGGCATCCTTTCTGCCATCTCACAGGCTCTGATTTCCTCCGGTTCTTGAGCCCCTGTGGTGAGTTAAGCCCCTAATGTGTGATCGAGTAACTCATAGTGCAAAATGCCACTTTGCTCAACGAGTTAAACAAACCTGAATGCATTTCAAACCATTTAAAAGCAATCAGCAATTTGAAGCAAAGTGTCGCGCTGACACTATAAATTGTAACTGCTTGCTATGCAAGCACATGGACTGGGATTATACAGCAGCTGTAGTCTTCACCTAAAGAATTGTTCTTAAAAGTTAAGCCTCAGTCGTTCACTTTTAGTCCTCATTAAATTCCCCAAAATGGATGTGGGGCTACAATGTCATTTAAAATATAATATAAAATTAGACACAAATCCTCTATGGGGTTGCATACAAAGGTCATCCAATGTAACAATTTAGCCAAATCAAACAAAACTACCTGTTTTGGGGACCCTTTGTTAATTAAGGGAGCAGCCAAAAGTTATAAAGTATGTTACCATACTACCATTGCCTTGGGGGAAGGGGGATATATACAGATATCCCTCTAGATATAGCTATACAGGCATCTGTATGTATAGACATTTCCAGTCATTACCTGAAAGATGAAAAGTTTCTCTAAAATAAAATGCTCCCACCACAAACTGAACTACTCAAAGTTATTCTAGAGACAGAGCACATGGACCAGCTCATGTACTTGTGACACCAATCCCAACCAATCCCATGCCAAATAAAACATAGGTCAGCCCTATAGCTTAAAGAAGGTAAAGGTGGAAGTCTAGGTGTTACCAGACCAGATACCATTTCAACTAGAAATGCAATGCTCTGCAAGGTGCAGAGTAAAGATGAGGTAAAAACTTAACAAGTTTTTCTTTGCAATGACCTTCTGGGGTGAAATCCAGATTCAGTGGAGACAGCCAGTACTCATAACAAACCATATCACCTAAGTAAGCGTCGTTTCTTGCTGAACTTCTCCTAACCAGCCATCTTCTTCACCTGGTTTGTAACCTCAGCCTCAGTGCATGTACACAGAAGCCTCGCCTCTGTTTACAGGAAGCAGAACCTGACTGACATTACTGACAAATAACTGAAAGACCATATTCAACTTTATTAAAGTGTTAAATGTTACATTAGCTACAGAGAAAGTTTCACCAATGCCAGCTAACAGCATTTAACAGCAGTAAAACCTCGTTGGAAAGAGCTTCACTGACTCATATCAGACCTACACTCACTACAGATGAATGAGGAACTCACTTATTTGTCCGACAGCAGTCACTGTAGCTAGTGTGCTTGAATTGGGAGTGGTAAGAAAACATGACTCAGCAGACTGCAGTCTGCAATCTACTGACATCTAATAGTGAGATTTTACACACCATACCTTTAAGATCCTGAAGTTAATTTTACAAATTTTAATAAAAACACACATTGGTGGTTTGAATATAAACAGGAAACAGTGTAATAAAATAAATTATATAAATTGAAAAGAAAAAAAACTAAATAAAGCAGCAGTGGCCAAGACAATTATTCATCACAACATGAAATTATCAAGGATTAATAGAACTGTTAAGTGTACCTTGGCTTTAGGTGACTAGTATGTGAATAGTATGTCTGTGGTTGGTATTAAACAATGCTTCTAATCTAAAACATTCACAGATTCCAGGATAGCTTCCCAATGCTACATTGGGATACGTATCCATGGGGCTACTATGTTAACTCTAATGGTGAGTGTGAAGGGCTGACATGAACCTGATGGCTACAGCTGTGTTCATCTTGTAGTTACTGTTACTGCTCCTAAAACACGAGCTAAATTAACTTTGCTAACAGGACTACCTGCTAGCTTACTGTGCAAGCTTGGTGTTTGGAGCACCTCTCCCTTTTTTTAGTTTGTTTTAAAAGTGCAAATCAAGAGAGAAATTTTGTTCTTACTATTAGTCCCACATACATTAGCGCTGTTATGTTAACATAAAAAATGTTGCTAATTGCACCCACTGAGTTTTATGTTAGCTTAGCTTTACCTGCTAAATGCTAAGTAAGTTGAGATTTGTAGGGGGGTAATAATGCCACTGTAATTTTATCATTTTAATACCAGTGAAAATGCTGCTTTATGTAAGTGTTCTCATAAGTTATTTTTATTCAGGTTACTACGAAAGATTTATATGGCAACTGTATGCATAAAAACATGATTAGCAGAGCTGATGGGTATTCAAGATACCACAGGTTTTCATATGTTAATAATTAGAGGGTTTTTCTGTAACTTTCCCTGTTTTGTTAAACTTGAAAAGTTAAGCTACAAAATAATTATATGTGTGTTAAATATTATAAATATATAAATAAGTACTATTTAAAAAGTCATCTTTAATGAGCTTGGGGGCTCCATGATTTCACAGTCTGATGGGCCTGCATAATGAATTATTAGATGTGTGTGTGTGTGTGTGTGTGTGTGTGTGTGTGTGTGTGTGTGTGTGTGTGTGTGTGAGTGAGTGAGTGAGTGTGTGGTGTACACTTGAGTTAAAGCTTCTTACTGTATGATGCACATCTCACGTCATGGCTCCAGTATTTTCCATATACATAGCATGTTAGAATATGCATTGGCTGGTGCTTAATGAAATGGTCAGACGTTGCCTGGACACTGTCTCATGCCACTGAGAGCTTGCCAGGTGAACCTTGTGTGTGCATTCGTGCTTGATCCCTTCATTAAGCTCCTGCCGGTCCTAATTTTTGTGTATGCATGTTAGATGTCTGTTCAAGTAGGTATAAGCAAAGTGGTCCCAGGATCGGCTCCAATGCTTTGTAATTTGTTTGTGTGTTTGTGTGTGTGCACGTGTTGGTAGTATATGTTTGTGCTGGCGGTCAGAGAGGGCGCCTGGGAGGACTGGTGTTTGATTGGCGCATGCCGCCGAGATCTGCTCCTTCCTGTTAGCATACGCATCACTTCCTCTCACCCTGCCCAGAGCTACTGCCTCGCCATCTCACAATCACTCTGACATGATTCCTTTCCTTCTCCTTATTTTTTCTTCTTCTTCTTTTTCCTCTTCCACCCTCCTTCATGCCTCTTCTCTTGTCTCTACTGTCCTTCTTACTCATTGCGTCGCTGTCCATCATTGGTTTAAATGCCTCCTGATTCTCTGGTCCCATCACTCCTTTTTTAAAACTTTTTCTCTTTTCTACATTTCTTCCCATCTTACCATAGTACTGATTTCCCCTAAAGCCCCTCTCACTTCACTCACTCTCCCTGTTGACTCTCAGAAGGCCACTTTTGTTTGAACAGCATGACTGCCATTTCATCATCTTCATCTCCCATTTCTTCACCTGTTACCCCCTCAAAAAAAATCAACACTTTCCGCAACCTATTTATCTTTCTCTATATTCAGTCTCAAAGCAATCGCTTACCCTCGTCCCTCTCTTCCTCATCCCCTTCTTTCCCTCCTCCTCAGCTGCTCTCCCTGAAGACAGAGCAGGGGCAGCCAGGCAGAACAGCCAGCATGTTCGCATGTTCCCTTACTCCAGCTCTGCGGCTGCAGCAGCACTCTTAAACCTCTCTGCTCTCGCCTTACACCACCTCCCCTTCACTCCACCCTACATGCTTTCCTTACGCATTCTACACAGCATTCTCTTTGTGACTTTTTAATTTCTTGTGTCTTCTAACTTTGTTAATTTTCCATTCACCTCCTTCCTTCCCTCCTTCCTTCCTTCCATTATGCTTCACTTCACCCTGAGCCTCCATTCATTACCCCTCCAGGCTTTTCTCTGGCCTTACCCATCTCCTCTATCTTCTCGCACCCTTCTTAACATTCCTCGAGGCCATTTGTTTCTCTTCCTGTCTCAAATCTTCATTTCATTCCCGTTCTACTTCTATCATTACCATGGCTTATCAGCTTTCTTCTTTCCTTTCATTCTGATGGTCTTGTTTTATTTTTATGCACCCTGTGATTCCCATCATCTTTTCATTGCTTTCTTCAACACTTTTTGTTAGTGTGTTCACATGTGTTCATCCTGCCATTTTCTTGCTTTGCCCATCAGCCATGGCAAATCATGTAGAGAAGAGTTTTGTGGTAAGACTGGCTTAGTTTAAAAAATAAGTTAGACATTTTCAGTTAAATAAATAGACTTATTGAGTCTGACCGCTACATATTTCTGTCATATTGATTCAGCTCTCGGCTAACTGCTTCAGTTGCCTATTAGCTCTTTGTGTCAGGAAACACTCTTCATTAACTACTGGTTGTCAAGAATTAGCACATTAGTTCAAAAATGTATGTTATCAAATTGTTATGTGTTTACGTATATTATTTTTTATGAAACAGTGTTTCATTTTTTAAAATCATGGACTTAGGAATATTCAGTGCTGAAAGCTTGGGGGGAAAAGAAAAAAGTGTGTGCTGGGTTATTTGCAAGAGAGGAAGTTTTCCTCATTTGAATCAAGAGTCTAAGAATAGAGGTTGTCATATGCTGTACAAATTGTAAAGACCCCAGAGGCAAACTTGTGATATTGGGCTACACAAATAAAAATTGAATTGACTATCAAGTCAAAATACATAAAAAATGCAAAGAGCTGTTAGTGTTGCTTCATTTTTGACAAAACGGGAGAATACACATTAACAGCTTAATTTATTTTGGATGCACCAGTTCTCTGCTGTTGGTCAGTAGCATAATTCTGTTTGTCAAATAGACCAAAAATAAACGCTTTTTCATCCCGCAGTTTTCATCCCCTCCCTTTGCTGTCCCTTCAGTTCAAGGACATGACATGTTTTTAATTGTCAGCCTCTGATTGACTGGCAACTTGTCTATAGTATAGTTCTGGTTACTCGTTTTGGTGATACATACAGGGGAGACATGTATCATGAGCATAAATGTTATAGTAATTTGGGGCTTTTAATGATTTCTTTGAACTATTTTTTTTTCTAGGGTGGAAAAATTGTACATCTTACATCTTTATTGACTTTAAAAAACAAAAATCGGATTTGAATATCCAAATATATTCAAACCCGATTTTTTTTTTATCTTGGATCTGCAGATGGTCAGAAGTAAACATACAGACTCACATGTATACATACATTCACTTTAATGTTTTTAATGGTGCTAAAGGTTCTACGCTGTCCTTTAACTTGACAAAGCCTGTTCTCTAGTTCTCGTTAGTGATCATGATTGACTACAGCTGGTAGTTTCACATTGTGAGCCTGAATGGATTTGTTTGACAGCACTTTGGATTCACCAGTACACAAAACAATAAGGAAACCTAAGAAACTGAAGGTGTATGCTGCACTATCATTCCATCCTGCGAAAAGAAAAGTGCAAAGAAATCATAAAAACCTGTAAACTGTAAATAGATCTGCAGCACACAGCTATCCCTCTTGACCCCATCTCACATTATCCTGTGTGTTAAACACCTGGTTTTAACACACAGGGATTTATTTCACTCCCAGATGTTTGTAAAGGCTTTTCTGAGAGGCCCTGAAATATGTGTAGAGTTCACTCCACTAATTACTGATTGAAAAAGCAACTACACCTCAAGTTCAGTAATTTGCCCACTGGTGTGTAGGTCTGTTTGAGCACATTCCACCCCTCTCATATTTGTGGTCTGTCTAATCTCCCTGTGTTGGTATTGATGCTGCATCACAAACATGTTTGTCCAGCATCAACATTGCAACTGATCAGGCGTGTGATGTCATAGCTTTGCAATATGGAGGAAAAAGAATAAAAATGCAATTATTTATGTCAACATTATTATGAAGATGATGGAACAACACCAGCACAGAGATATAAAATCATGCTACATATTTGGGTGAGATGAAAAGATATCAGCTAACACTGCACACATACATATACCTGGTAATTAGTGCTAACACCAGTATAGATGGATAAAATACTACAATTTAGTGGCCAAAACTAAAGCAGAGACTTTCTAGGTGACCTGTGGTGGAAGAAGTCATGCTATTTGTCAGGTTCAGCGACTCTTATTTAGTATCAGTCTACAGTCACCTGTCACATGCATAATGAAGTCATGGATTATTAGGCTTGTAACAGATGAGTGCAGATGCACAAATGCATTTTTACTTACTTTGGTAAGTTAAAAGATTCATCTCCCTGACACTTGTGTTGAAGGAGGAAATTTTCTTAGTCTGCACATATGTGCATATGGTACACTTTTTATTATGTGGACATGCATTTAGGTATTTACCATCCATTCATTTTCAGGTTGCCTTACACATTCATCTTTCTTGCAGTGTGCTGCAGATAAACCGGCTTTTCCAGATGCAGCAGGCAATACTGCTATGACTGTCTTCACAAATAAATTCCCCCAACTTTTGGTATATGATGCTGAACTGATTCCACATGGAGAACAGAAACTCTCCAGAGAAAGTGTACCCACCAAACCAAAAGATTTAAACCCCACACCTTCACTGTGAGGTTCACTGCTTACATCTGCTCTGCAGTGTTCTCAGTAGCCGTGTGCATGACATGTCAAATCTCTGAACTGTGAACTAAGGTCCTGCTTCCATTTTCATGAGGCCATGGTGATGAATAGAGAGGCACACAAGGTGATTTAACTTATACCCCGTGTATTGATCCCTGTGAGATGAAGGCAGTTTCAGATAATGGCCGTGGTCATTCAGGTGAGAGAAAAAGTAATTTATGACGGCTCCTCATCATAATGTACATGAGGAGAAATGATGGTGATGATGAAAACTCGTAACCCTGGTCTTACAGTTGATGCAGTAAAGGTGGATGGCTTCGATGTTGGAGGAAACTGATGATGTGTATGGCGGCGTCCCAGCGGAAGCAAAGGTGATATGAAAGGATAAGCGGACAATAATGCCGAGGATGATGATGGTGAATATGAATTCTGTGTATGTCTGTGTTTCAGGAAGTGGTGCTGAGCAGCCAGCCATCTGTTGGCAGATTAATCCTGGCTGTGCTTAGAGATATTACCGGCTGGCTTATCGCCGTGGCAACAAGCCTTCAATCCCAGTCCAGCACAGCCACCATGTGACCTTGCTGAGGAAGGTGGATGGGGGTTGGTCACACATGCACACACACAAATAGGCTCTCTCTCTCACACACGCGCACACACACACACACACACACACACACACACACACACACACACAGAAACATGCTACATACATGCAGGCATTGTATTTTTTGGATGCACTCTGCTGCATGTAGTGTGAAAAAAGCTCTGCACACATACACGCACCCTGTCCTTTCATCATAAAATCAGGTTTTAATCCTGCTGTCACCTATTGACTTCAGAAATATCATTACACCAGCCAGCTGTGCTGCACGCAGCTCTTCAAATATTGTTTTCTGTCTGCTATAAATAGACCTGTATAAATATGAATTGTGGCCACCTTTGTTCAGTTTCCTTCACACCACAGAAAGCTTCCCCCCCTAAATCTCATCATTCCCACGTGGTCACATATCCACCCACTCACGTTTTCTATACACACACACACGCACGCACACAACACATCGTTCAGAAAACGACCCGATCTGTAACACACAAATGGACGAATACGCTCGCTTATAGGTCATAAATCAGCAGGCTGGATGCCAGTTCAGGCTCGATGTAACATTCAAGGTTTTATTCAGTCTTTACATACAGTACACCAGTCAGAAATATACAGTGAACCTTCAACGAAGGTCCGTCACGTACATTGTAAAATCAGCAGTCAGAAACGACAGGTTCTCCGATCACGGTTACAAGTGTGAGCGTGTTTCAGCGTGTAGTCCATTGTTCATATGTTCAGTCCATGTTTTTTACATCTGGAGATGTCACAGATGACTGCAAAGGTTAAGCTTACAAATGATGATTGCCTAGGGCTACATTTTTTAAACTATATTCTCTATATTCTATATCTGTTATCCTTTAAATATTGATCACCACTAATGGATGCCAAATATTGGCCATGTTTGACATTGCTCCCCCATTCCCCTAAAACACAACAATTCTGGTTTCATCCCTCTCACTGTAACATCGGTTTAAAGACACAGCGTGGTCTGAGCTCATGAAATGCTGGTCTTAATCAGGAGGATGGAAAATAAGGGAGTGGAACTGATGTTCCACTTGTTCTGCACCTCCTTTTTTCCACTAACTGTAACAACCTGAAGCTTTCCAGGTAGTAATATCACATCAATGGCACTGTGACCACTGCTGTAGGTGGTGGCAGCACTGGTTAAATGCCATCCTGCCTGGATCTACCACTCAGTCTAATTAGATGAAGTAATTATAACTGAGAGGTGCATTCCTGAAACCTGAAATGGGTGTTATGCACCTTGTAGGGTGGCAGCACCAGCATCGCCCAGAGTTCAGAGGAGGAAGAGGGAACATTTTTGTTTCACAATAAAATGAAGCTGAACATCTGGTAAAGGAGTTTTTTAACTTTCATTTCCATTTAATTAAACTGAGTAAAAAGCTTTTCATTTGACACAAGTTGTCTAATTTTCAATTTAAATGCAAAAATGATTTTAATGCCTAACTGACGATACTATATTAATCTTGGGCTATGAGTGCACATTGTCCATGCCTAGTTTGAATTTCTTTTCTGTTTTCCATGGCTTTTCAATTTGTACTAAGAAGCCCTTGAGTGAATGAGAGGGGCATTTTTCAAAACTTGCTCAGAGGCCACTACTAGCCCTTAAAATTGGCTACATAATGGGATTAAGTTAATTTAAGGTCTTTCTGGCAGCAGAATAAAGAGTTATGTAGAAGTTCAATGAGCTCTGTGTGAATGAATGAAACAGCTCATTTACAGGCTGCGTTTCCTGAGGAATCAATTTGTTTGCTACTTTTCTGCATTGTAAAGTAAGTGGAGAGTTAGGGAAATGATGTCATCAGGCTGTATGCTTTTGCACACGTGGCCATCTGTTAGTAACAGTCAAGAGAAACGGCTTGATTTTTTTTAAGGAGACCTGCACTGATCTGTGGTACATTTGTGGGCAGTAGTGTGCTGGACATTAGGGAATGTGGCAATGTATCTGAAATCCAACCTCAGTAGCACCAACAGGTAAACAATCAGGCTTGAGGACAATTTTCATTGTTGGGCTTTACAGTACAAGGTTCGATCGAAAATGGAAGGTATGCTGACACGCATACTGTTTTTATAAAAGCAATCTTTTGTGTATTTGTACTAAAAAAAAGACTGGTGTAAAAGATCACCAGTTTTCTTTCCTGAATAGGTTGTCCGTAGGGAGCTTCACTGAGGAGTCAATCATCGAACTCTAAAACGCGGGAAACTGTAGGTCAGTTACACTTTGTGCTGGAGGCTAAACCCTGGAATGTTCTGACATCTAAATGGTGCCAGTCTTTTACCTGTACGTTCATATTCCTGTGTACCCTGTGGTTTTTACAGTACAACATTTGAGCGACTGGCTTACAAAGCTCAACTAATTATAAAGGTATATATCGGTGTGCAAATTTCTTGAACTAGAAGATTTACCGTATGCAGTGGTTTAGCCTTTTGGAAATTCAAATGGCTAAAATGTAATAGGTAGTTTTAACATCACTGAGTTGGTATACTCTGCCTGGCTCTGTAGTGTCTGAAAACTGGGTAAATTATATACACACTTGGCATCGAGACAAAATAGCTTCATTCCATATTTTGGACTTTAAAAAGCCTTTCTTTTAAGATTCTGTTGAAGAAAACATAGAAACATGCTTACTCTAGCAATTACACATGCATTTAAAATAAACAAAATCTTTGAAAATTAATTAAATTTTGCATATCACTTTGGCAAGGGAGGAAATATAACATATTTTCTGCTAGTCTTATATTTCAGAACTCTACCCTTGATTTTACACATATAGTTTTTTTTTGTTCCGTTACATAGAAAAAACATCTTTCTTTTTTTTTTTGATATGTCACTGCACGAAAAGAGCAACAGACAACAAAATGAACCCACACGTCAAAAAGAGAAGCAAATAAAAAAACAAAATAAATAAATTGCATATTTCATTTCACATTGACAAATAGAAAAGCAGACGGTGGAGAGTAGTGGACTGCTGGAAGAACTGAGGCCTGCTTTTACTTTTGGAACGTGATGGACCCACTGACTGGCTGCAAGTCGCTAATGAACTCTGGATAAATGTAAACCGAAGAAAACCAGGACACGTTTATGGCCTTCCACATCCTCACACTGCGTGCATGTTTGTGTTTCTGACCTGAATGAAACCAGACATAACGACAGAATCCAAGAGCTCTAAACTGAGCTCAAACTCCTCTTCCTACTTTTGCATTCGCTTGTTTTTGTAGCGGAATGAGTGTATGTTGAACATGCGTGCACGCCATTCAGTAAAAATAGTCCAGCACTGACCTGTGCTCTGCAGGGATTAGATCAGCGCTGTACTGTGCAGTGACTCTTCAGCCAGAGCTGCATATAGTACAGGACATTGGCTTGGCTTTTAAGCTCAAGGTCAGCATTTAAGCTTTCACTAGAAGTACACGCTCACAGTAAGTGAAGGCCAAGGGGTTGCTCAACCCTTAGGCATTCTGGCATGGCCTGTCAGCACATTTGTCCCTCCTAGTCCACGTAGTAAACTTCGCTGATTTCACCGAGTCCCATCGGCATCCTCAGAAGAGACTAAATCTGGGGATAATCACCTGTAAGAATCACAGAGATTATAAAAGTAAGAGTGAATGTAAAAATAGAGCTGCTGCTTAAGCTCAAAGGCCAACTGCAGATCTAGGGCCATTACTTAGCATCATGTCATATCCAGAGTATTTCCACTATAGCTTCAATATCATTTTGTGGCACTGATTTTTCTTTTTAAAATGATCAGTGATCATTTATATGTACTCTGCATGGTTTTTATGACTTAACATAAAATATAAGTTAAAGGCTGACTGTGTAGAAAATACAAGAAGCCACTGCACTGTAGAGCTCCGTAGGGGTGATCAGTTTGCAAATGCTCACTTGATACTCCTAAATGGCGAAAGCACAGAGTGTTGGTCTGTAACAATTACCTGTAAACTGATTATGGCCTCTGCAACAAGACTTAAACAGACAAATTGTGAGTTTGGCATGAACTGCTATGTTCTTGTGCCCTTGTCTCAGTCACCTGGGCCTCCTCCCCGCAGAGTTACAGGAGGAAATCATGCTGGTGGAACGAAAGTATACCCAACTGTCTCTATATCTGGTTCAGTAGGCACACAGTGTGTTCCCTCCATCTTTTGCATCATAAACTCGTGCATGTCTGTATGTGTCCAGAAATACAATCTTTTTCCCAGCGTGACTTCCTTCAGTCTGCCACTCTTTCACTCGTCTGCAATAATCAAGGTGCAACACTCTCTGTCATCTTTATCTTTTTCTGTTTCTTGCACATCATTCTCTTTTCTCTCACCATGCATGCATGCTGAAATCCAGTCAGGAAAGAAATGCAAAACGAAAGCCACTGAAATTAAAAAAACAAACAACCTACAACTGTCCCTAGAGAGCAACTACGATCAGTTACACAGCTTGATCATTCAAGAAACACCGCATTGTGTAAACATGCCTTTGTCTAATGGCTCATAGGCCTTAATTACCTGAAGCTGCGCAGCTGATTTTTGAAGAAAATCAAGGCTCTATAAAACACATAAAGGTGTAACTGCATTTTAAATTCAGATAAGTAACAAGAAGTGTTATTCTAAAGAGCTGCAAAAGAAGTTTGAAAAAATCAGCTGCACATCCTCAAAGCATTTTTTTATATCAAAGCTCACAAATCTCTCCCCTTCCTACACCGTGCATGTCATTAATCAGGACCTACAGTGACAAATGCTTCAAACTCAACTAAAATGAAAAGAAAAGACAGACAGTTTATACATAAAAAGTACAGCAACAAGATTTCCCAATCAACCCGCCCCATAAAGATAAATAAATCTATTTGGATATACTCTAAATGGATAAATAATATTACCATGACATACTCTATGTAACGTTTCAGCAATAATTAAATATCTCAAGGATGGCACCATCGCTTTCTCAAAAGAAGAAAAATCATTATTCATTGTGATGTGTTTTATGAAATCTGTTTAAAGTTGTAGTAAAGCGATCTCTTCTCAAGCTCTTTCGTTATCTTTCGCTCTTCTCTTTTTGTTTCATCTCTTAGCACACGAAAAAGCTGGAGGGAGTGGAGTTTGTGCTTTAGCAGAGACTGACGCTGTCTGGCCGATCATCCGTTTGTTCATTAGTTCCTCTCAGATGTTTACGCAGCAGGAGAGCAGCGAAGGTCACTGCTGTCGTTCGAAAAACCCCTCGGGTCTGTACAGTGGAGCAGAGCAAGAGTAAGGGATAGGGCAGAGAGGGGGGGGAGTGTTTATTGTACTCACTGTGTTTCTGTTAAAATCAACTTTTGCCAAGAGACTAAACATAAACATCGTCAGTCTTACTCTCTTGGTTTTGGCTTGTAACGGTGTTCCAGCAGAGGCATGACACGCTGTTGGGAGGCAGCGCTTTCTCTCTTGGCGTCGGTCTACCTCAAAATCTCAAGCAGGCAAAGAGAGGAAGCAAAAGAAAAACATTCTGTCTTCCCCCCCCCCTCCTTGGTTCATATGTTTTCCCAAAGCGTGACGTCTCCCTCCTGTTCTCCCTCACTCTCAAACTTGCCTTCATTCCCCAGAGTCTGTCACGGCTTTGACAGTTCTTCCGTTCCTCTTTTTAATAATGTTGCTGCTGCTCATCCTCCCTGTCCCATCCCCTATCCTGCCCCCCCTCCCATTTTTTTTCACTGAGGCTGACACAGTCCAGAAGAAAAGCACCATGGGATGCATCAAACAACCATGTCGCCTTCAAATATCCCCAGAGAACACAAAACAGCCTCTCATCTGTTTTCCTCCCTCTTCCCCTCTTACTCTCATCTCTAGATCAGCCCCGTGAGGATTTAATTCTCCGCATAAGAAACGAGAAGCAGAGAAGGTCGTTAGTTAAAAAAGACAGAAGTATAAAATGGCAGTTGGACTATCTCCTTATGAGATCAGCATGTCTTTATTATGTATGTTTGCAAAACGAAATTTGTTGTCCTCTTTGATGCTCTCTAATTTTCTTCCTTCTCAAGCCTCTGCTGACTTTCAGCGCCGCAGAGCCTGAGGTTTGGTCTTTTTTTTACATTCTGTTTCATTCTGTCATAGAGGAGAGGTCATCTTGTTTGACCTCCACACCATCTTCATTAAATTAAAATCAGAATTCGTTCATTCTCTCTGTTGCACATTCATCCCGCTCCCCCTCTGTTGTCTGTCTTCATCGTCAGACGTAGGCCGATTCGCTGGACTGTGTGCGTCCCAGGTTGGGTGGCTGAGACAGATGCGCCATGTCCTTCTTCCTGATTTCACAGATAGACTTCCTGCGGGCCTGGACGCCCCTGATGGCGGCCTTGATCTTGCGCCAGCCGAGATGATTGAGCTCAGCCAGATTGAGCACAACGCAAATGCCGCTCACGGCAAACATGAAGACCAGGAAAACCGTTTTTTCTGTGGGCCGGGACACGTAGCACTCCACCTCCTTGAGACACGGGTAGCGGTCGCACTCGAAAATCCCAGGCACGCTGAAGCCATAAAGGAAGTACTGGCCCGCTAAGAAGCCAATCTCTAGGGCGTTTCTGAACACCACCTGAATGATGTAAAAGCGGGAGATCCCTTCTTGACGGCGAACCTTGGAGCTCTTCCCGTGCGTGAGGCCCCGTGGGGCATTGGGGATCTCCTTCACCTCCAGACAGTCAGGTTCTTCCTTCCCTCCTCCACTATCCCCTCCGTGCTGAACTAGAATTCCATTTATGTTGCGGAGCTTCCGAGCCCCATCCCTTCCGCCGTAGTCCCTCTCCATTATTGGATAGAGAAAAGAGTAGCGCCGGTCTCTCTGCTTGGCTGACTGATGGACAGAGTAGGTGATAAAGCAGAGGCTGGGTGTGCACACCAGTATGATCTGGAAGACCCAGTAGCGGATGTGGGAAATGGGGAAGGCTTTGTCATAGCAAGCTTGGTTGCAGCCCGGCTGTAAAGTATTACAGATGAACATGGTCTGCTCATCCTCGTACACCGTCTCTCCGACGATGGCCACAATCAGAATACGGAAGATGACAACGACAGTCAGCAAGATCCTAAAAGACAAACAACACAGAGATAAATGGGGTTAATACAATATTTTCTTTTGGAGAATGCACTGAATAACAATACTGTGCATTTCATCTCACCATCTCACCTGGGTGTTATTTTTGACTCTGAGCTTGGTTTTATCCCACATACTAAACATGTAACCAAAACTGGATTTTATCATCTAAAAAATATAGCCAGAGTCCGCCCTATTCTCTCTCGGGCCAACACGGAGATGCTGATGCATGCTTTTATTACCAGTCGCATTGATTACTGTAATGCCCTGCTCTCTGGTCTTCCTAAGAAGAATATTTCAACTTTACAACTTTTGCAAAACTCGGCAGCTCGTGTGCTGACGAAGACCAGAGGGCGGGCCCACATTACACCGGTTTTAGAATCGCTGCACTGGCTCCCCGTGTGTTTCAGGATCAACTTTAAAGTTCTTTTATTGGTTTTTAAATGTCTTAATGGTCTTGGGCCTTCTTATCTCTCAGATCTGCTTTTACCATACGAACCCTCGCGGACCCTGAGGTCCTCTGGTACTGGCCTTTTAATTGTCCCTAAAGTCAGGACACATACTCACGGAGAGGCAGCTTTTCAGTGGTATGGTCCTCGTCTGTGGAACAGCCTGCCGGAGGAGCTCAGGGCCGCAGAGAACGTACATGTTTTTCAGAACAGGCTCAAGACCCACCTTTTTAATTTAGCTTTTACTTAACATTTATTTATTTTATGCTTATTTATTCTATCCTGTTATTCTATTATTAATTTAGACTTTACCTAATATTTATTGATTTTATTCTTATTCATTTTTTAATCTTCTTACTCTATTTATATTTATATTGTATCCTGTTCTTATTTATTTTATCATTTTACCCTGTATATATCCTATTGCGTCATATCTCCAGTGTTTCCTCAGAGGGCGCTCTCTGCACCGGGGCTGTGATCGACCATGGCTGCTGGGTCTCTGGGGGTCCTCTCAGCCTGGCTGGGGGGCTCCTTGGCCTCCCTCCTGCTGTGTGCCCAGCCTGGAGGCTGCGGTCTGTGACCGGTTCCTGGCGCAGACGGCTCCCTGTTATAGTGTTTCCTCACTTGGCTCATGCGAGCCCAGCCCAATTTTTACTCTTTAAGTGTGCGCATGTGTGTATGTGTGTGTGGGTGGTGGGGGGGGGGGATATATGTGTATTCACATCATTTATGTTAATGAGAGTGTGGGGAGTGAGTTGGAGGGTGGGGTGGGCTGCTTTTAACTATGTAAAGCACTTTGTGCTACATTTTTTTTGTATGAAAAGTGCTTTATAAATAAAGATTGATTGATTGATTGATTGATTGATTGATTGATTGAGTTGTGTTCATCTACAAGAAAACGTCCCTATCAGAAAGGTGATAGAGGTGATGAGGGGATGAGATGTCCTCTCCCTAAAATACATCAGCATCTCTAGCTGGGTTATGGTAACCTCATTCCCTCCACCAGAAGTTATTTGTTTAATGAAATTATGTCCAGTCCTTTGAACAAAATGCTAGCAGGAAGTCAAAGTAACATTAGAGAGAAAACAGATGGCAGCTCACAGAGCTATTGTGACTGACTGGTACCATCATGTTTCTCTTTACTCGCATGTTAGGTGCATGGATACATTTTGCTGTACCATTTAACCCCGATATGAGCAAACTGATAAGAAGAATGTAGCTACATTTATTTTCTGGTCTTAACTAAGGGTTAGCTATCAGGGCTCTCTACTATAGAACCAGCTCCCAGTTTGGATTTGGACTTCCTTTATGATAAATCTTCCCATACTGCTTCTCTTGGTGATTGAACAATTCAATCAACTCTTTCCACTCCCTTGTGTTTATACACCAGTGTTATATTTCATCGTTAGTTATGGAAAAAACTCTTTCTCCCATAGCGTGTCTTTTGTCATATCTTCCTCCGCTCAACCTGAACCAGTCGTGGCAGATGGCTGCCCCTCCTCTGAGGTTTCTTCCCCTTAAAAGGGAGTTTTTCCTTCTCACTCTCACCAAGTGCTTTCTCATAGGAGTTGTATGATTATTGGGGTTACCTTCCAATATTGTAGGGCCTTTGCCTAAAAAGTATAAACTGCCTTAAGAGGACTGTTAGTGTGAATTGGTGATATATAAATATGACTGAATTGAACTGAAGGGTTCCGAACTGTCAATGGCTGACTCATTATTAGGAAAACAAAGCTATAAAGACCAAAGGGCAATAGAAATGACCTTATTAAGGCTACAAAGTTAAGCAAGGTGACTTGACGCTGAAATCAAAGCACGGGCTTTAAGGACGAAAGCCGAAAAGAAAAGGGAAAACCTGTATTAACGAGAGAGAGAGAGAGAGAGAGAGAGAGAGAGAGAGGCATTGTGTCACTGTTAAGTCACTGTTCCCCCGGATAAGAACCAGAGAAGAAGAGTGCTCCAAATGTCATTTATCAGCCAGAGTAAACACTCCAGAAGAAAAACATTTATGTGCAGAGCATTGCTAACGCTACTCGTCAGTCCTCATAAGTCAACCTGCTACCTGTATCTTACAAACAGAGTATGTGTGTTTTGTGAAGAGGGGAAGCAGCGATGACATATCCACATCTAAATTTAGTCTCTCTTTTCTTTGCATCTTTAGGCCCAGCTAGCATAGCAACCACAGTTTAGACTCACTTAAGTTGGAAATGTGATTAATCTTGGTAATATCCAAGCACCATCTCTGTGTTGTTGGCTTTCTTGTTAACAATACACCCTCTTTCCTTTTAGTTCCATAGCAACAGGTGAGAAGGAGGTGAGCTTTGTTTGCAGATTTGGTGCTATTCCTGTGTGTGGTGTGGTGAGACAGAGATTATTGCTCCTGAAATGGGTTCACATCAACTCAGCCTCGGTGTAGGTGTGCCTCGTTATTCGCGTCTATCCGGGCATTTGCTTGCATGTGATGACTTGGCATATCTGTACACTTTGTGAGTCTGTGTGCCTCCATTATGTTAGACACACATATTAGGTAAACTGGATTCTTATATTCCTCTCTACTTTCTTTCTTGCCAACATCTTTTTCTTTGTTCTGTTCTTACTTTAGGCATCCTTCATTTATTTTTCAGATCTTAGACCGAGCAAGCACTTTAGATAGCAAGCTTTTTGCACGCTCCATGAGCCGATGGCTGTCTGGCACTGTATTCTGCGACCATACTTGTCTAAAACAAGATTGTGCACCGCAGACAGGCTCAGCAATATTGTTAGTGTGTTGATCGATTGTTGCATTACTGTTCAATCCCTTAAATACGAGGTTTGAATTCTGTGTAAGATGTGCTCTCACCAATCACCAATGTTTAGATAAATGAAAGTGTCATAAATAAGAATCGCTGTCGTTGCTTCACATGAACCCAGAGGACACGCCATTCACTGGCTCATCAAAACCTGACCTCATTACATTTATCATGGACTTATGGGTTTTGTGCATGTGCGAGTCATTAGATTTTGACATATAAAAATAGCCATGGAGTTAGTGCTAACAGGCATTACAGTATGATGAATGAAGAGAAGCTCATTCTTGAAAAAGAGCTTCACAACAGACAGTTGGAGTGTTTTGGGTGTAATTTAGACAGCAGTAGTGAATGATACACTTCCCAATTTTACATGTTAGTGTTATTTTTGCAGTTGTGTTTGCATTCATTTAAATATGTTGGTAATATTGCATATATTACATAATGCAAGCCACTAAAAAGGGGGCAAGACTTGAGGCTCCTAGGTGCTGCTCCTTGATCAGAAGAATCCTTTTTTAAGCCTAAAACATTATGTATATATACTTTAACAGGTGTCTGACACAAGGAGCTATACCTGTTTGCTCTGTTTGGTCTCATCTCTGATACTGACAGTCACCAAACTGGATTTCTCCACTGTGTTGTGTTTGGAGCATTTTCATAGAATTGCCTGACAAATAATGGGGCTTCCTGTGTGGTAGCCCCATTACTTCATTTTGCAAGTAAAATTTTAGTATTTTTTTATTAGCCTGCACTAATTACCAGATTTGTGTCTGCTTCTGGCAGCCTTACACCTTAAGAATGCAGCTTACTAGTACTTGCTTAGCACTCAACTCTCTTGTCCGATTATTATCCCAGAATGCATCCAAAACCATCAGATGATGCGATGGTGGCTATATACATCTTTTAGACACAGCCAGTGTTACTATAATACATCACTATTTGTTCATTGCTGATCCATTTATCAAATCAGTTTCTGTTTAACAGTAAAATCTAACTTTTGTGAAACAAAACAGTTTCAGCATTTCATCAACTCAGTATGTAAAAGGTAAAGTACAAAGCTTTCTCAGATTTATCATATCAATTAGAGGATTTGTTTATCTGGACACTGTTGGGAGTGGACTGTGAATCCAGGGGGAGACCCATGGTGCTGCACCTGAGACCCTGCCAGATAATCATTAGATGGCATTTGGCTGTGTGAACGGTAATCTACCAATCGCACAGTGGCTTCGCCAGTCTTGCGTGGCGCAGATGTGGAGTTGAAGGGCAGAGTTAATCCTTTCCAGAGTCCAGCGGCATGCAGCTCACATGTAACTCCTATCAAAACGACAGGTCACCAGTGATGGCTTCCAAAATGAAAAGGGGAAAGGAATAGATGCAAAAAAAAACCCCAAAAATAATAAGCGCTTCCATTAAGGAGCTTAGTAAGCAGGGAATTCACAATACAATGGTGGAGAGTGTATAGCAGTAATTGTGCGCACACAAACACACATATACTGTAGCAGAGGAACGTCCAAACGGGGACGGGAAACTGTTGAGTGAGCGCTAACAGAAGACATCAGCTTTCTGTTGAAGATGAATGAGTTCCAGACAGGGATAAAAGATTATAAAGTCACCAAAAACGCAGTGGCTCAGACATCTTCAACTTAAATTAAAAGAGGTATGTGCCAGTAGTGTGACGGCGTGCGAGAGATAGAGAGGGGTTAGTAAAGAAAACCAGCAATGGAGGAAAATCTCATCGTAGAGAATGAATTATATAATAGCTTCCACACGCAAACCCAGTTCTGTAATCTGTGGCTGGGCCAAGGGAGGATTCTTCCATTAGGGGTCTTTTTGTTAATGCCATCGAATAGCTTTAGATTATCGTACCGCACAGAGCAAACCCCACCTGTTTTTTTCCCTCTCCTTTTCAGAGCATTATTCTTTCTTTTCTTGGTTTTATTCACTCTTCATGCAGCTTTGGGCCCCCATTTATCTCCCTTGCACCACAACAGCAGTCGTCGGCCCCCATGAGGAATAATCCGGAATAATCTTAAAATTGTGTCTGTAGTTTTCTATGTAAAGCCTTGATTCACAAGTGATTCCCACAAAAAAAATAAAAATGAAATTCCACAGAGTAAACTTCCTTCTTATCTCATGTGGAGAAATGTGCAGATTCACATTAACATGCACAATTAAAATGAAGCAAAGATTTTTACAAAAAAGTTGAAATCAGCTTCATTTACATGATTTTTGTGTTGCTTTATCACTGAGTGCCTAGCCAGTGAGCATATTTATACACCGGGTAATTTATAAATATGCTTGAACGATATTACAGACACGTTTCTCAGCACACTCACACCCTCGGTTCCCAGCAGACAGTGTTTGTTGTTCCTTTTGACTAATTTATTGGTGATTATGCAAAAACATTACACCAACTCCAAAACGCCTCCTCTCCTCCAGCAACTGCGAGTCCCTGACCCGCCATCTTTTTTTTTTGTCTTTCTCATTATCTGACAATAGAGCTCTAGCAATAAAGGGGTGGTTGTATGTTTTGAAAGCTCTCATTACGGGCATGCAGTTAATTGTAAAAAAAATTGATGTAATGTACAATAGCATGAAAAAAATTATAGCTCTGGCATGTGACTGGAGAAATCTTGTTCCATCTGTTTCTCCATATGTATGCAGACATACATGGACACAAACACACGCAATGCTGCTGCTGCTGCTGCCCTGGTAATCAACACTATTCAACTTTCAGAGAAATTAAAGTGCAATTCACAGTGCAGCCTCCGTGGTATTAGAAATGAAATCTTTAATCTATCTTTAATGTCAGTCTTTTCCAATTAAACTTTCCTCAAAAATGATAGAAATCGAGGTGATGTGGGAGTTGTTTCTCATTATGCGCTGGAGCTGAGTTTCAGATAATAATGAGGCATAGCAGATGAACAAATGTACATCTCTGTGTTATGATGTTTGTGGAAAGGCATTTTTGAGTGTGCTGTGTTAGACAGGGAGAAAGGTTGAGATGTTAATATGGTGGAAAAACATCACAAAATTCATTAACTGTGGATGAATGCGATCATGAGATAGCTGAGGCTCTCTTAAGCTCATATTGAGGCGGATATTGAGGAAGAGGAGGGGAAGGACAGAAAATAAGTGGCTCGAGGGATCAATAAGGAACACAGGATTGTAGATTGGAAGATGTGGCAGTGGAGATAAAAAAAAAAGAAGAAGAAGAAGAAGAAGAGGGATGAGGGATGAGGAAGCGCAGCAGTGGTTCCTTTACCCATAAACCCAGCAAACACACACACACACCCCTATCTTCCCTCTCTCCCTTCAATCTCCCCTCTACTCAACTTCCCTCTGCTAGTTACCACGGCAACAGGCAAGGGGCAGAAAATGAAGGGAGATGAAGAGAAAGAAGTGTGCAGACTAGAAGCTAAGTCAACTAAAGAACAGCGTGTTTCAGCCGAGCAGGGGGGCACATTTGTCGCACCAGTCAGAGCGGAGCTTCGGTGCCTCAAAGGGCTCGATGCAAGTTCACTTTATGCAAAAAGCCCAAAGAAGAGTTCACTGAAAGAGTAAATTATGCCAGCAAGGCACAGCAAATTATCCAATGTTGAGGTTGTTTAGAAGTAATTCAGATTTTCAAATCCAGAATATACTGGCCCTGCTTTTAAGTGTTTGTGTGTGGGGGTGGGAAAGGGGGGCTCGGGCTCCACAGTTATTGCATTTTAAGGTGAGAAGATAAAGGAAGTTTTAGAGATAAGATACAGTAACTATTTTAAAATATGGATACATAGTCTCGACTTTTAATGCTACAGTTTCAGTTTATGAAATCCCCAGTAATATTAAGTCAAAGAGAAAGCTCTGAGCTCTGTCTCTGCAGGCTGAGGAGTCCATCAGCTGCTTCGGGTTGTGATGTAAGGCTCATTGATACGGCTAACCTGCTAATCTTTTTCAGACTTTCACCTTTGGTCTCCTTCGATACCTGTTGGGTGCTTAGCTCGGCTTTTGTTTGCACGTCACACCACTACCTCCACTGTCAACCCCGCATCGCTGCTGCCACTAAGTTTCTATTAGTTACATCCCCAACCCGCTTGTTTCTTTTTGTTATCCATTAGTTTTTGTCCCTCACAAACTGACCAGGCAGTTCCATCTTGTGTCATCTGTTTCACCTCAGATCTGTCCCTCACTGACCCTGATAATCGATCTGAATTGCTTTTTGACTTCAAATGGAGAGCAGTGGAACAAGGTTATCTTCTTGCTGTGCCTCCACTATAAATTAAATTTCCTGACATGAGCGGTTCTAGAGGAGCTGGATGGTTGCGTTCTTTGGAACTGTCTTTCAAAATGCCTTTCAAGTGTCACATTTGATAGAGAGCAACTGAAAATGACCTCATCCATTATCACAATGGAAAAACTAACTAGAGACGGGAAATAAAAAGATGACTCTGTTTGGTTCTGCTATATGCTGGCTAGATTGCATAACTGTCATAAAATAATATACATTGACAGCTAGCTGTTAGCATGCTAAAAGAAGACAATGCTGAACCTGCATCATGACTGCTTTAGTACATATTTCAGGATGTCAGTGGGACAGTTTGAGCTCTTGTTGGCAGAGCTGGGTCCACATCTGAGGAGTCAGAGGAATCATTTCAGAGACCTGTTTGCCCCAGAGCAGAGTCTTATCTCAGTGTCTGAGGTAAAATCGTATTATTTTGCTTTTTGTGTTTTCAGTTCCGACACATATTTTGAGCTAAGAGTGCACTTGTTGCAAAATGCAGTGGCTTGATTTGCCATATCGGATCAGAAATGGGCTTGGTTCAAAAAATAAATGCCGCAAATTCAAATTTAGGTGCTTGGTGTGAACACTAGCATCAGGAATAGGTGCAATACTTCCAGGATGTTACACGTCCAGTGTGTAAAGGCCTTGAGGGTTGAGTTTTTAATAAACTTAGGCATTAAGGTCTGCCATAGAGGTGGAAAAAGGACAAGTTTAACAATCAGGGAGCCCTCCATACACTGCTGTTTTGGGGTTTTGTAGTGTAGTCAGTGAACATCCTGCTGATTTCCTGTTCCACACACCAGCTATAGTTTATACAACCACATATATTTTTAAAAGCTAACAAAAAAGCTGTGTTGTTGTCTGACAATAACCAGTGATTCTGGTTTGCATTTCAGTCAATGTTTTGCCTTTTCTACATGAACTGTTTACCTAGAGATTAGTCATTTTAATATTGCTGTATTTTGAATTACATTTTTTTACTAAAGACTCATAATCCTAAAATTAATCTCTATACTGATTTCATAGTTGGGCAGACAGTGATTCATCTTTTCTGAAGCATTAAAATATTGGTGTCTGGGACACTGAGAGCCTGAGGGCTGTGGTGTACACCGTGAGTTTTTAAAAGCTTAGCTTAAAGGCGGGCTGTAGATGAGTGCTAATAAAAAGCTGTAGAGGGGTAGAATAAGAACTGAGTAGTTTTTGGGAGCCATGGCGCTTCAGAAAAAGAAGGGACACAGTACTGCAGCATGTTGAAAGGACAAGTGCCTCAGCTGAGGCAGTTAAGGCTTGGACCCAGAAAAAAGTACTTTTCAGAGGGTCACAAAAAAGTCATGTAGGTCACTTTGGAGACAGTTATTAGGTATATAAACTCTTAATGATGTTCAGCAATACAACAGACAAAATATTGCTGATTTTTTTTCTTGCACCCCATCGCCACCCTTTATCCTGCTTCTCTTTCTGCTTTTTCTCTGAAAGGTTCAACTCTTTATCTCTCCTGTGTGTCTTAAGTAAACCAGTTGTTAACCCAAATCCAACCAACAGCGCGGACAGATTTAATCCTGTCACATCAAATATGGATGGACACTTGTCACACACTCTCTCTCACAGTCTGTCTGTTCCTTTGCCAAGGTTTATCAATAGCTCGTAGTTCACAGCAGGTCATCTGGCACCAGGTTGGATCCAGCCTCATACAGGAACCCTGAGACCCACACTCTCACACACACACACCCAGGGGGATGTTCCGGTGCTTCAGGCCAGCGACAGAAGGAGTGAGGGGGCTGCCCTCTCCCCTGCTGACAGACCTTTATCCTGCATGGCCACCCACCTCACCACATACACACACACACACACACACACATAATCACATGCACAGACACTCTAAACGAACTAAACTAAAATACGGAGACCTGTAACACCAGCGATTGCACTGAGCACCAATTCTGTCAGGACACCTTTCCATGCACATGTGCGTGCATACACACACACATTTAATCAGATACACGCAGTCTTCCAGCTGTTACAGGGCATCACAAAGCCGATTGTGACTGACATTGCTGAGTCCGCCATCTCAGGAGAAGATGAATTTCTAATACAGAGACCAGTGAAAATAGTTACCGGACCTTTGCTCTCGAGTAAGATGGGATCGGGGCTCCGTAGCTGTTTACTAACAGTTTGCGGTTCTCTAACATGGCAAACCTGACTATTCACCTTTGCTGCTTGCTAAATTGATTTTCTCGTCTTTCTTGATATCTGGCAAGACATGAGTTGTGGACGGAAGCCAGGGTACCTAGAGAGAACCCACACTAACACGGGAAGAACATGCAAACTGCAGATAGAAAGAGCAAGATGTTTATTTTGTTTTTATTTAGCTTTTTCATTTAGGAATACAATATAAACCTGGGCATGTTTAGTGCATGGCTGCCTTAAAAATGGCAACAGACAACTTTCTCCATCTTTCATATACAGTCTATGGTTTTATCCTGCTTTTCAGAGGTGTGATCACAAACTGCCTGTAGTAAATACATGTTTTCTTAGTCTTTCATTTAAATAGAAATAACTGAGTGATAATTGCCTAAAGTAAACTATTTCTTTTCATTCCCTGCTAAGCTCTCCCTTTAAGATTTCACATGCTATTTATTGTCAGAAAGCTTGAAGTGAAAAGCTTCTATCGAAACCATGTGACGTGATATGAATGGAGCCTCGATAAATGCCACACAGATGCCTGTTGGGAGACACAGCTTTCTCCAGTAAATTGCAGCCGGCATCACAAGTCTTTTCTGCTGTCATTCTACAAGTTGTGAAGTCTAAATTTATCTGTATTCACCTCACAACACTGTCTACCAAGTATCTCTTTTTTTTTATAATTAGCTACGAGAGTGGTGCAAATGCAACCTACTGCTGACCTACCTCCCTGCAGCTCTGCCTCACCGCTTAATTGAAGAATCTGCAAATGCACTGTTCCAAAAAATAGTTATGTCAAAGTATCTTACTGTATATTTTACAGTTTTGTACTGTCCTTCTAGAATATCATGAAATTTACATAAGTAGACTGTGATTTTATATGTCAAAGGTAAAATAACATAACATCACTGTACATATCGTAAAACACAATTTACTTGTTTTTTAAATATATATTTTTTGTATATTAGCTGTGCTAATTATATATTTTAAAAAGTAAATGTAGAGGTAGGAATTGCAATTAATATAAATCTCAAAGTATTCACAACATTCCTGAACAGAAATAGGCCTCTGCACATGGGGTGAGGGTGTGGCCATGAAAACAATGTGACATGACATTGGATGTTGGGACACATAATAACATGACGCTAAGCATCGGCTAATGAATGTGAACTAACAACCACAAGGTCGCGGGTATGGCTGTACTGTAGGAAAAAATCCTAATTTACAAGTATTTTACTGTGCGTTTTACAGTTTTGTTCTGTTCTTCTAGAATATCCTTAAAGTTACGTAAATAGACTTTGACTTCACATTTCAAATGTAAATGAACGTTAAATCACTGTAATGTAATAAAACATAATTGTCATGATTATTAAATGTATCTGTCTGTACATATGCATATTTAGATTGTTAAAACACATTCACAAATGTATCATGATTTCACAAATATCTGTCCGTTATTTGAAAGATCGAACTGTTGAATTCAAATGTAATGCTATGGAAAAGTATATAACATGATTCCTATAAGCTTGTGTTACATCACACAAGTATTATTATCATTGCTATTTAGGGTGATCGTGGCTCAAGAGTTGGCAGTTCGTCTTGTGATCAGAAGGTTGCTGATTCGAGCCCTGGCTCGGACATTCTCAGTATTGTGTCCGTGGACAAGACTCTCCACCTACTGGTGATGGCCAGAGGGGATGATGGTGCGATATGGCAGCCTCCCCTCTGTCAGTCTGTCCCAGGGCATGCAATCCATTATTATTTAAACCAACTATTAACTGTATATTTCTGTACATTTACGTATTATGATTCATATTGCCATATTAATTGACCTTGTTTATAGGTAATTTCATTATTTGATCACGTTAAAATGTTCCTAATTTAATGTCTAAAAGCACTTGGAAAAGGCAGAATCCCATGTAAAATTAGCGCAACAAACTCTATTTTCATTACTGAAAATGACTGTATTTTCATGAGAAAGTTATTTTCTGTTATTTTACTGTAGTATTTTGGCGCCCCAGCTGCTGGAATATTACCGTTTTCTTAAGATTTGTTTTTTTTTTCCTATTTATAGATAATTTCATTGTTTAATCACATTAACATCTTCTTAATTTAATGTTTAAAATCACTTGAAAAGGCAAGATCCCATGTAAAATTAGCGCAACAAACTGAATCGTCATTACTGGAAATAACCATATTTTTATGAGGAAGTTATTTTCTGTTATTTTACAGTAGTATTTTGGCGCCCCAGCTGCTGGAATATTACCGTTTTTTAAGATGTTTTTTGTAACGGTGTGGGATCGTGTTTCGTGGAGTGAGTGTGTGTGTCGAGGTGTGAATGCATTGCCACGATTTTGCTACTACTTATAAGACTGACAAACAATGATTTTGGTCTTTGTGGCCTGTTGGACAGCAAACCTTAAAACTTATCTTTGACCTACAAACAGTCAAAACTACATCACACACACATGAAAATCAAGGTCAAAACACATAACCAAATTAAATGAAAGCAGTATAAATACATAAGCAAATTAATGAATTAACTTTTACGTTTTCATACATTTTTCCATTTGCCAAAGAAAAAAGTACTGTAAGGTGTTAAATTTAGACAACGCACACTAGCTTGCTGGGTTTTTTCTCAAAGGCATTTCCATCTGCAGTACTTTACAGTATTCATAGAACACTACAGTAATTTACAAAAATATCCAGCATAGTGGTGTGACTACAGTTTTGTATGGTGTTGTATCACTAATGGGGATTAGATTAGTATACTGTTTTCCTGCCGATGCTCAGGTAGCTCTACCTTGGCAACAGACCATGTGATAGAGTTCAATGGGAGAACACGACATTAAAAATAGACTTTCTAAAATTGACTCACTGATCATTCACTCTGTATCAATGGTGAGACTGAAAAAAGTGAAAGGAGTGAAATGAGTCACCATGGCAACAGAGCAGCCAGTGGGAGCGTTGGTTTTGGGGGGTAGGTTGTAAGGTCGTGATGGAGGAGTGAGGCACGAGCAGGAGAAAGAGCAGCAGGACAGAGGAAGCAAGCGATTGCGTGGGCAGGAGACGAGGGATGGAGCGGGGGTGGGGGTGGGGGTCAGTGGAGGGAAATAGAGAAAGACAGAGAGAGAGAGAGCGAGAGAGAGAAATGATGGCCGTAATCCGGATTAAATCAGTGGGTTTTGGACAATCCCGAGCTAAGACCGTCCGTGCCAACTCCCCACCCACCGTGGCAATCCCGTGCCAAGCCCCAGCCCAAATCAGCCTCTTTGGCACATGCAGGGAGCCTCCATGACACACAAGCAGACAGCACATGGCCATGCAGGGAACATCCCAAACCCACTCACACAAAACACACTCCAGAAAAAAAATATTACTAATACCTATTTTTATACAGTGTTTCTACAATCATGCAATCATGCAAATCAATGACAAATATGAATGACTGAAAGACACATGACATAAAATTTTTTAAATGATCTTAAATCCTGGGTTTTATATAGATGTAAAAGATCAACATAAAGTATGAGAATAAAAGCTGCCACTGTAGCTGGTTTAAAGACACGAGCGTGTGCTTGCTTCGGTTTTTACCACAATTTTAATGATATTCCAGTACAGAAGCTCAGAGATATACAGATATACAGAGGGACATGTTGGAACATTTTGAAAAACTGAGAGTTTGTGTAAAAAATTTAGCAAAAGTCGATGAGATAGAAACAAGTAACTATGAGATGATGTTGCGGCAGCAAGCAAAGGGACCATTGCAGTGTATACTGGGGCCTTAACACGGAGAGACAGACAACCATTCACACTATGGCCAATCACTAATTAACCTAACTGCACTTATTTGGACTGTGGACAGAAGGCAGAGTACCTAGAGAGAACCCACACTAACACGGGAAGAACATGCAAACTGCAGATAGAAAGAGCAAGATATTTATTTTGTTTTTATTTAGCTTTTTCATTTAGGAATAAAATATAAACCTGGACGTGTTTAGTGCATGGCTGCCTTAAAAATGGCAACAGACAACTTTCTCCATCTTTCATATACAGTCTATGGTTTTATCCTGCTTTTCAGAGGTGTGATCACAAACTGCCTGTAGTAAATACATGTTTTCTTAGTCTTTCATTAAATAGAAATAACTGAGTGATAATTGCCTAGAGTTAACTATTTCTTTCATTCCCTGCTAAGCTCTCCCATTAAGAATTCACATGCTATTTATTGTCAGAAAGCTTGAAGTGAAAAGCTTCTATCGAAACCATGTGACGTGATATGAATGGAGCCTCGATAAATGCCACACAGATGCCTGTTGGGAGACACAGCTTTCTCCGGTAAATTGCAGCCAACATCACAAATCCTTTCTGCTGTCATTCTACAAGTTGTGAAGTCTAAATTTATCTGTATTCACCTCACAACACTGTCTACCAAGTATCTCTTTTTTCATAATTAGCTACGAGAGTGGTGCAAATGCAACCTACTGCTGAGAATAAAGCGCGCTCCCTGCAGCTCTGCCTCACCGCTTAATTGAAGAATCTGCAAATGGGATCGTGCTTCGTGGAGTGTGTGTGTGTGCCGAGGTGTGAATGCATTGTCACCCCCTATCTGCTTGCTGATATGATCAGCTGCAGACATGGGGACTGCGACAGTTTTGGCAGCATGCACGTTCGTGTGAGAAAGCGTGTCTATGTGTATGCTCCTGCCCCTGAGTGATGAGTAAATATAGTAACCGCACTGCAAGCTTACGCACATGTTCGTATATTTGGATGACCATCTGGTTATGAGTGCGCACATGTGTGTGAAGGGGCATTTGTGTGAGAAGGCAGTGAATCAGATGGTGCAGCATGTTAGTCCTGGCAGAGATTGTGTGTGTCTTAGCAAGGTGTAAGGTGTGTGCACTTTTGCTATTTGTTTATTCGTGTTGAGTCAGTTGCACTGTGCAGTCACTGATACTGCCTCTGAGGAATAGTCATCACAAACACGCACACTATAAACAGCAGAAACAGATGGATCGACCACAAACCAAGTGGTCCTAAAAGTAATCCAAGTGAAGTGTTAAGATGCAGCCGAAGATGGGAGTTGCTTTGTGGGGTGCAAGGGGGATAAATCAGTGTCAGAAGAATATCCTTTTCATCTTCAAAAAGCGAGATGGGATGAGATAACAGGATACATGATGATGTGTAGAGGAGTGGTTTTATCTGATCAACAGACAAACATGATGATCAATCAAATAAAATGGAGCGTCTTTACAAAGCCTGCATAGTAATGCTCTTAGTCATGTCTCACAAAAGCATATTGTATAAATAAGACAATAATCTCACAGTAATCTCACAATAAAAACACCAAGCTCACAAAAATAGACCCAAGTGAGAGAACATCAAAAGCTGACGCTCTGCCTTGTTCCAAACAAAGATCAAAGATAGATATTTGTTGTAATTTTAGCCCTCGTATTTTATGTAAGTTGCTTTTTTTCCCCTCTTCCTAGCCTTTTTATAGCACTGAAAACAGCCAGGCAAGGATGAGTTTTAATGACATTTCATTATCATTAAATCACAGATTCACTGTGTTTTGTAAGCACTGCGTGCACCATACACTTACAGATATTCTGGGTGGCCCTACATGGGAATTTGTTCCACTGTAATCAAATGTTTAAATATTTCAAACACAACTGTCTCCCTTGGTAACAGCTGTGTTTACATGCATAGGAGTGCATTAAATACAATCATGTGAAGAAGTAAGAGTTCACAGGACTTTTATGTCCAGTCCTGGACAATGTTAAGTACAACCTTACTGTTTCCACAGGAATTAAGAGCAGAGGTAGCAGCCAAGTGCTGCTAATCAAATGCATTTGATTTACGGATAATTAGAAAGTGTGACCACTGCTGTAAAAGCAGAAGTCTTGGCAGTTTGCTGGTCTGGAGCATTCAGGTATGTGTTAACACAATGCCGCAACCTCCCCAGGATTGGACGTGGCAGCAAATTCACTCCGAGGTCGGACCGAGTATTGCTTAGAGAAAATGCAAAAAAATGCAAAAGCTACATCTCAGACTCTAGTGGCCGCAGTTAACATGTTAAATGTTAAAGTTCATGACAGAACAATTAGAAAAAGACTGAACAAGTGTGGCTAGTTTGGAAGTGTTACCAGTAGAAAGACTTTTCTCTCTACAAAGAACATGGCAGCATGGCTTAGGTTTGCAAAGTTAATCTGAATAAACCAAAAAGACTTGTAGAACAATAGTGACTCAGTCACTAATATGCATAAGGAATTGTTCTTACCCTGCACAAAAAGTGAAAAAAAGTGATGATGAAAAAGTGAATCAGACTTTTTGCAAATCCTTGGTGTCATGCTCACTGCCTACAATCCGCATACTATCTGCTTACCACTATACTGCCATTTATTTGTATAAGGAAACAAGTTCACCTTGAGGTGGAAAAGGTGGTGACAATATTGTTATACGCAGGGTTGCACATAAGTGGTCTGCAGGTGCGCATTCGCTGTCAAAATAAAAGACGCACACCAGATAAGAAGTTGCCACGCGCGTTTGCGTACATATTAAAGGCAGTGTTTTTGTCCAGTAGAGTGGTATTTTCACAGCATATTCTGCACCACATCTCTGTGCGTTCATCATTTGTTTGAAGCCAGCTCACCTCCTGCAACCACTTTTCCGAGAATACGCGCTTCTTTTGCGGTTCGGACTCCTTCTGACATTTCTTTGGAGGTGGAGGAACACCAAAGCTTGCTTCTTCGACATCTTTAAGAGTTCTGAACAAATGTCTGTCCTCCTCCAGAAAATCTTATGTACGCAAACGCGCGTTGCAACTTCTTATCTGGTGTGCGTCTTTTATTTTGACAGCGAATGCGCACCTGCGGACCACTTATGTGCACCCCTGGTTATACGAGACAATCCTGCAAAAAAGGTCAAAAAGGTTTGGCAGGACAAAGTCTGAATTAAGAAAAGTAAATGGCGTCTGAAATGGAAGCCAAAAAAGGCACAACTTTGCAAAGGGTTTCCATGGACACCTCATACCAGCTGTCAAACACGGTAGTAAACACGGTAATAATTTGGGCTTGTTTTGCACCCACAAGATCCCCAAGCACATTAGCGTTACTGTGTCATCTATGAACTCCTCTGTATAGCAAAGTAGAATCTGAAATGCATAACCTGAAACTAGGTCATCCAACATGGCAATGAGCAAATCTTGGTATCTGTCTATGGATGCAGCTTTTTGACTAGGGTAGCTCACATTAGCTAATAACTTGGCAGTCTAAAAATGGTCACTTCTGGCCCTGAAAAACCAACCAACCATTTCCAGCTTCACAATGAGAATCCACTAGAGGATTACCTCATGGGCCATCATCTTATCCATCTTTTATTTACAGTCTGTGAGTTACATCAATACCCCAAAACCACATTTACTGTGGGTAGAGGTGATTTTTGTAGTTTAAACTCATTGTCTGGCTTTTTAAAAAAAAAAAAAATCAGGGATCCGAAAGGTGTAATGTTTGCTTTACTTTGGATTCAGCTTGTGCCGCTAAAGCATGAAAACCAGCATGCAGTGATGTGAAGTTTGTTTATGATAAATAATTCATTGCATCACTCTGAGTATCATGCAGTAATACAGATGAGCACAGGGACTGCTTTTCTTGGGTGGGTTTTAAGGTATTGACTTTGTGACAACACAACAGTGGATGCCGGCAGGTGGTTCTTAATAACTTAAGGTGAATCAGAAGTGCGTGGATGCACCACCAGGGACACAACTGGTTCTGCTTTCCACTCCATTTTATAAAAAGTAGAGCGAACCATATGATAACTGCTAAGGATTCAGTTGCAACTTGGATTTACACTGCTGTTGGCAAAAATGATTTTCACTGCACTGTTCTCAAGTGATACAAAGCTAATGACTGCCTGGAAGGGTAGAAAAATGTATCAGTCTAGAACTAACAAGCACATATATGATAAGTAACAATAAAGTCTTCTAGATATTTCAACTATAATTACTTTTTACAGCAGGGTACCAAAGTTAATGTAGCAGAGCTTTAAAAAGAAACAATATCTTATAAATGAAGATAAGACTAAATTGCCTTAGACATTTTTCCAGGGTGGATCCCATGTTTGTGTGTGTGTGTGTGTGTGTGTGTGTGTGTGTGTGTGTGTGTGTGTGTGTGTGTGTGTGTGTGTGTGTGTGTGTGTGTGTGTGTGTGTGTGTGGTATTGTCCAGGTTAAACTAACCCTCCAGTATCATTCTAACACTGACCTGCTCCGTCCTCCAGTGAGGTGCTAACACTAAACCCATAAGCCTTGCTGAGTCACCCCAACAGGGACAGCTTCCCTCTGAGGCTCTGCAAGGTGAATTCTTTCTGAACTTTGACCCCTGCTCTAATTTTCATCCCCTCCACCCTTGAGATGTTTTTATAAATTGATGCCCTCCTAGATGCACAAAGCAGATTGGCATTAATGTACAGGTTTATCATCTACTTTAAATAATGTCTTACAGTGTAACCAGTAAGCTGTCAGCCTGTAAATGTCATAGGCAGCTGTGAAACCCAAATGCAGTACACAGTATTTAAAATCAAAATCATTCTTTAATGCTGTTTAGAAATGTTTTTTTGAACTGAATCCAAATATTCAAAATCACTTGGAATAAATTCCTCAGAGAAAACAGAGCAAGAAAGTAAAGAGCAATCAGGGACAGACCCAAACTGAGCGTTCAAATACACAAAGGCTGATTAGGTGGTCGGTAAATAAAACAGGTGTAACCAATCAAGCAAAAGAAGATTTAACAAGAAACAAAAGGGAGCTAGAAACAAATAGAAACGCAAGGAATGCAGAATAATAAGACTATCCTCAGGAACTACGAGCTTGAGACTAAGTACGCTAATGAAAATACATTAAGAACATATAAATGTTAAGCACGCAGTGTGGGTGCTCGGTTAATGACCCAGGAGCATGACAGTAAATGCCATGTCAACCCTGACCTTAGCATATGTGGAGCGTGAGATTGAAGCAAGGAAGAATAAGCAGCTGGGGTACAGCGAGAGGATGGGGGAGGAAGTAGATACGGGGTGTAAGCAAAAAGAAATGAGAACACAAGCTGTGTAATTACATGCAGTTGCTCTCTTTTTCTCCCCCAGCTACAACTCTGCCTCTATAGTAATCCCAATGGAGGCTGGTTGTAGTATTCCAGCCATGAAAGGCTGTGAGCAGCTAAAGAGCAGCTCTTTCCTGCTCTGAGGGCTCATTTCCAGGATCTTTGTATCTCGAGCAGGAACACTAGTGCATACTTGTGAGGCACCGTCAATAATAAACTTATGTTTGATATTTCATTTCCAGATGCTGCATGTAATTAAAGTTTTATCAGCAGCTGTGTAGGAGCCATCTAATGTAGCAGGAATGGCATGAGTCTTACTCCCATCAGTAATTCATAATCTGGCAATATAACATGTGAGGTCATTTTAATAAGTGTTGTGTGGTAGCACCGTGAAGGCGCTGACATTACAGCCGGCAGCATCTCAGGGGTCATTACATATGAATGGAAGGAAGTGTGAAAGCAGAGACAGAGAGGGATGGAGGGAATACATGTTGGCGGTCTCACTTGGCTCCCTGTTAGAGTGTCTTTTTAACAGTCTCGCAGGGGAATCTGCCGCAAGCGACTCGATATCGCAGCCTCTTTCCTTTTTTTTCCTGCAATATAGCATCATTTGTGAGCTAATTCTAATTATGTACAAACAAAATCGAGCGTAGCCTCTACGGGGTTGCGAGTGCTCCACAGGGACTTGCTAAATAAATGCACCATGATCTAAAGGTCATGTGACGACAGAGCTGAAACTTGCCACCAACCAGAGACGCATCGAGTTGCAGATAACAAAGGTCACTAATAAATATTGGTTTTAGCTTAATGCATGCATTGGAGTGTGCTGATAAAGTGGCATACACAGATACATGCACACATATATATGGATGAGCTCCCTGAGTGAACACTCTTGAGATTTACAGGGGCCGTGCTGAGGAATCCCACTGAGAGAGCAGGCCTTCGTCAAGAACGAGATGGAGACCTTGACTGGAAACATACAGTATTGATAAGTCTGCATGTGCACAGACACGCTGAGATCAAATGAAATCCTCCATCATCTTCTCTTCTGAAGGGAGACGTTAATGAACTGAAGCTGGAAGGCCTACTTGAAATGCACATCTAAGCAGTTCGAAGGCTTCAAAATGCTCCAGACAAAGTGCTCGTCAGATCATCTAACAGTGTCTGAAAACCTTTGGGTGCGTTTGGTCAGGCTTACAGTAAATTCTTTACATTTTTTTTAAAGCAGAAACAGCGAGAGCTGAACGAACTACAGTTTGGGAATTTAACCCTTTCACGCATGGTGGTGGTCACAGTGACAGCTATTCAAAGGCTGTTTTCTTGTATTTGTGTCAGTGTTGATGGTATACTTGCACATAAACCACTACATTGGACACTGATGTGTCACTCTACACCAAATTCAGAATGTATGTTGTCCTCCTAAGTGGACAAACTCTTAGAAAAGTACATGTTTAAATAATGAAGTTCAAAAATCTTTTTTTCATGCCTAAAGATTAATAAAAATACTTAAGAAAAAAAATCCTGATTGAGGTTGTCATAATTCATCCATGAAAGGGTTAAACAGATCAGGATTTGCAAAAAACTTGTTATCCTGTCTTCAAGTGTGACTGTTCAAAGCCAGCGTAAATACTGTTTGATTACTGGGGATTTATGCTTCACCGGGAAATCTATGCTGTAGCAACGTCACAGCTGCAAACCCCTCTGAAACCCTACTCTGTAATGTAGCATGCACCTCCCTAGAAATATAACTACACATCAGGTCAATGCACCTCGCAACTTCTGGGATTGTTCTCTTCAGTACTGACAGTTCCTCCTTTGCATTTGCAGCTACTTTTCACAGAGTGAGAATAACCATCATCATCTCAATATAAGGTGCAATAATCATAGCATCAATATAAGGACTCACAAATTCCCCCAAAGTGGATTGTAAATACTATGCAATGTGAGGAAACATAAAAAGAAGTGGAAAAACTAGAATCACAAGTATGTTTGCCCCTGAAATAAACAACAAAAAGCAGGAACCAGCAGGGAAAAAAGTCCCGGCATTTTATTCGTTTTTGTCAACTTGCACTGCATATAAAACACCAGGACGCGACCACATGGTAATTAACACATTAATAATGTAGCAGCACAAGCAGAAATGTTGGCAGTAACATTGGTCATAGTCTCTACAAAGATTCCTCACAGAAGTCTAAATCCGGCCTTAGATCAGAATACTTTATTAATCCCAATGAATTATGTGGTCACAGTTGCTTAGAGACAGTAAGTACCAAACTAAATTTAAAAATACAATATATTACAAATGATATAGTTGATATAAAATTGATTAATATTGTTATTTTCTCTATAGCTGATGTGCAAATAACAGCATTAGCCTCCAAATATGCAAGAGTATAATTTTCTGTAAAAATGTGAAAAGTCATGTTGTATTTGAGAATTAGGTATTTAAATATTCACTTTGAGTAGTGAGAGTGTTTCTGCATACCAGCTCTCAGAGTGCTGCATTATCTGTTGATTTGGCTAAGTTTAAGAATTTACTGAAGTCAACAAAGAAAATTATTTATGAGAAAATTCGAGCAAATGCAACTCCTTTACGCCTTTACTCCATAAATACGCCGGCTCCTCTGTCAGGTAGCCAAGAACGAGCAGTGCCACCTAAAGAGGCTCAACATAAGGACTGAAAATCAGCCAGAGAAACTTGTCCTGATGGCTCCAGAGAGCGAATGTGTGATAGAAAGACATGCAAATGCTTGATTAAGGTTGTTCTTTTTCCCAGCAGATTCTGAATAAAATTGAAAAATTGAAAGATGGAGAGGATCATGTCTTTGAACTATTAGTATCATAGAGTCATGTTTTGTAGCTTCAGAGAGTCACTTGCTTCTTGATATTTTTATCTTATGAACTTTAATCTTAGTGTTCATTGTTTCAATGTTTTGCTTTTATTCTGGATTCTTTGAGGGCGGTTGTTCTCTCTTATATTGTCTCTAGTCATGCCTATTAGGGCTGTCAATGGACCTGTTTAACACTGCTGCTCATAAATGGTGATGCTGATCACTGAACTTTTATTTTACTGTCTTTGGGGTGGCTCATTGAGAAAGCCATTGTAAGAATAAATATTTGGCCTGCTAATTAATATCAAGGTTTATGTTAACAGGCAAAAAGTCAATGAGGTACTTAGAGCTTTAATCGCTCACTTAACATTTCAGTCAGTTAAACCCATGAGGTAATTCGTATTGCAAATGGACAGGCCTGAAAGTCTGTTTCATTAAGCGACCTGTCTTCTATCAAGCGCCGCTTTCCATTCGATTATTGGAGATCAATATTAGGAGGTGGGAGGATGGACTTACATGTTTAGCAGTCTCGTGCTGGCCAATGGCAGCTGACAAATGACACTTCCGCATATGGAAGGAGGACCATAGCGACAGAATGAGTGATGTGTTGACAGCAGTTAAGTGGCGAGTGTTATATCACAGCTTGTGTTCAGAGGCTGTGTGTACCAAAAGGCAGTGCCACAGTCCATCATGTGATCCCGGAGAACTCGATTTACACCTGGGCCGCTGCTCGTAATGGGAAGAATAAATCACTGCTAGCAGGTGATGCACAAGAACACACACACTCGCAGGCAGAACTAAAGCAAGCGCACATGATCTGCTGCCAAAGTACGTTAGAGCTCACGTTTTACGTACAGCCTGAGTGTTTCTGTAGACACACACACACATACATATAAACCCTGACTGTAGAAGGGACTCTACAGTCACGGTCGTGTGTATTCTTACACGAAGGAGTGTTATATTACTGCTAAAGTGTGCGTGACTCATGTATGACAAATTGACTCAGGCACACGCTGGCATCGCCTTAGGGACAGCAACCTGTCCAGTGCTTCTTTCACAGGACGCCACCTTCAGTGACCAATGAGATGAAGGAAAAGAGCAGGGGAGAGACAAATGGGTTTAGGACTGACGGAAACAAGCTTTATTAAGAGACTTAAGTCCATGATTACACAGAAAAAGCACAACATAAAATATATATATATGTATATATATATTTAAAACATGAAACAATATTAGAAATAGAATCTACAATGAATACAAATCTTATATTACACATAGCGCAGTTATAAGAAATCAGTTTACACAAACACTTCAACCATTGATTCATTAGACTGGATGAGTAACAGGAAAAATTCACAGTAGGATTCATGAGCGCTAAAATTATACTGTTAGCAGAACCATTCAAACTTTCTATAAAAGTGAACATTAACTTCCTGAAAAGTGCTTTTAAAGTACAAACACCTACACTTACAAACATCTGACATTGCATCTTTGGATGCAACGTGTACCTTCTGGATCTACTGATGAGCATGCCAGTAAAAGAGAACCCTCACAATGTACCCAGGAACACATTGTTTAAATTTACCAATAGTTTCCTGTGGTTTGCTCGATCAAAAGCTTTACACACATCAATAAAACACATGAGGACTGATGAATTTTTGGTCCTATACAAGTTCACTGTTTTCTTAAGTCCACATATACATATGTTGATACCATGCTTGAAACTAAACTGATTATCCAGAGAAGAGATATACACACTTTATCAAGCAGGATTCTTTCTAGAACCTTAGATAAAATACTGGCTAGTGTAGTCGGCCTATAATCATCCAGACAGCTCACTAGTCCAGCTTTGTCCTTAATAACAGGGAAAAGCAAAATACACAACATTGAGTCTGGTATGGATCATAAAACCAGGGAAACAGAGTGCTAAAAGAGCTTAAACGAGCATTTTTTAGATGTGCTGCAGTAATGTGATCCATAATGCAGTAATGTAATGTTGTCTCCATAATGCTGCAATATTATCTGCCCCAGAAATATCTTCAACCACACACGGTAGAGATGGTTTGCCTGGTGGCTGATGGTTTCTTTCCAAAAATCTGTGACTTTATTACTCACCATTGTCCTGGCCATAGAGTCATAACTTTCTCATTTTAAATATAAAGCGAATAGCATACTTATATCTGGAATTCGCAAGTTTCTTCTGTTGAAACTCTGGACCTTGCTTAGGTCTTTCATCCATGGCTGAAAGATTATAGGGAGTATAAACATTTAGGATAACAAAACTATTGTTTTTCTGCGTATATTGTATACCAATACACCAGCTGATCATCCAGTCTAACTGACTTTATCACAGCATCATTTTTCTTTGCCCCAAAGCACATTCACACCCCCCGCTATTCTGTCTCTGACTATAGCTGTGCTGACATCAAATTTTGGAAAGGTAGTTAAGTTTCCCAAGTCTTTTTTAGGTAACCATGTCTCTCGCAAACATAAAATGTCCCATTCTGCAAGCAAACTGTCCACAACGATATGTCGAGCTTTATCCCCTGTAGGCCACGCAGGCCACCACAGTTGTAAGACAACACCTGAAGAGACATCATCATGCTAATATGTTAACACCAGGAGATGCAATTATCTCCCCTGCTGAATGCACTTTTTGACCATTTCACTAATGTCATTACATTCAGCAGTAACCTTGAAAGAACTGGGCTTGTTGCATATATTGACAGTTTTCTGGTGGGTGACATCTCTATTAAGTTTCTCTTTAAGATACAGAGAACGCGTTTCTGCATCTACATCTGTGGCAAATTTAGTGTCGAACATAATAACTAATTTAGTCTTTACAGTTTTGATAGTACTCACAGCTGCAGTACCAATGATAGATACAGTTCCAGGTCTCTTGTTGCGTCCAATGGTTGCAACATCCATTGCCGAACCTGAAACAACCTTCTCCGGCTACCGGAAATCCTCCCCTTCTTCACAACTTTACTCTATTGTGGAGAACACGTGAAGAGCTCTGACTCAGCTGGATCCTTCATAGTAGTAGTGTCCATGTTAAGTGGCTGTCATCAGAGCCAGATCTTGATCACACACTAAAATCTCTAGATAACACACTGACTCATCACTCACCCAGATCCTCGAACCAGCCAAGCCTCCAGCTCCCTGCCTTCCGGTCAGGCCACCTTTGCCTTGACTCTCCTGCAGCTCTTCAGAATGATTCCCCCAGGATAAAGTGAGAAGCGGTCCCCCGGTCCCTCAGCGCTCCGAGTAGCAGCCCCAGCCAGCAAGTCAGACTGACACTTAAGAGCAGTCACACGGTTTTTGACTTCCACAGCGCCAGCCCGAACTTGCTTACAAATGCCCGCCTGAAGTTTGACTACATATTTCAAAGCACCCACCTCATTACACTGCTGGTCCATTCACCGTAGTAAACAACAGACATAATCCCCATGTTCATCCATTTTTTAATTGGACAAGTTGCTAAAATGTCCTCCAGCATGACTGAGATAAACAGCAATGTGTTTGAGATTTCCAATAAACAGACTGTGTATCTCATGATGAGTGAATAAATATCCGAGTCACTCCCACCAGAAGCAACGAAAATAAGCGGTCGGTTGGCAAGACTGCCTGAGAAAGGCAAAGCTGTTTATCAATCAGCTGGTCATTACACAGTCTGTCAGTATGTCAAACAATGTGGGAGTGGAGGACAAAGTAGTTCCAAAAACACTTCTACAGTAAACACAGACTGGTGTCAACCAGTGTTTTCGGTGTGGGGTTGAAACTTTAAATTGCCTCTTTACATTCACGTTGATGTCATCATAGACGGTATAAAAAATGGACATTGCTTCCAAATTATAAGCGTGGAAGTGCCTGAAACCCGCTTTCTCTCCACCGGATAGCGATATCTGTCTTTGCAAAAATGTCTGTTGGGACATGGCTTTGTGTCTTGGAATTGGAATTCAAATGCTGATATAACAGCAGCCTTTAACCCACTTCTAACCTGAGCTCAATCCTAGGGCATCAAATACTGCCGTTCTGTCAAAGTCGCTGGGGTCTTGCACATATGCGCAAGGTGTTCTTTGATGTCAGTGCCATTATGTAATAACTGCTGCAATGTTAGACACCAACAAAAAATGCTCCTGATTGAAAGAACAGGAAGGTGCATTTAAAGCCTTAGTTATACTTGGTTGCGGACAGCTAGAGACCCGACAGGCAAGTAGTCGTTCCTATTATACTGCTTTAAAGTCCGCTGCCTGGCCGCATGCATAGTCGGTGCATTGTAATGTAAATTCTTTACAGACAAGTCCACACGGGCACAGAAAACAGCCAGGCATGCACACTCTTGCATGAACCCTCTCGCTGACTGTCTCATGATGACATTGACATCACTGGGACCCAAGCAGACGCTAGCAAACTCGCAGAGAGGGAAAACATAATCCCCACTTTAGGCATTGGCAATGATGTCTATCAGAAGACTGGCGTTCGTATTTTGAGTGGGAACTCTCTTTTTACTTACTGTTCACTTTTGCTTTTGTTAGCTTCAAGCACCAAAAGGGTTGGGTTTAAGAAAAGATCGCAATTAGGTCCTGCCGCAGCATGAACTCTACATATTAAAAAACTAGTGCTAATGCAGGGGTGGGCAACTCCAGGCCTCAAGGACTAGTGTCCTGCAGGTTTTAGATATAACCCTGGGTCAACACAGCTGAATCAAATCATTCATTCATATCAATTCATTACCAGGCCTCTGGAGAACTTCAAGACATGTTGAGGAGGTAATTGAGCCATTTAAATCAGCTGTTTTGGATGAAGGATACATCTGAAACCTGCAGGACACCGGTTCTTGAGGCCTGGAGTTGGACACCCCAGTGCTAATGGTAAATGGCCTGCATTTGTATAGCGCTTTTCTAGTCCTTAAGGACCCCAAAGCGCTTTACACTACATTCACACACAAGCTACATTGTAGCCACAGCTGCCCTGGGGCGCACTAACAGAGGCGAGGCTGCCGGACACTGGCGCCACCGGGCCCTCTGACCACCACCAGTAGGCAAACACGGGGTTAGTATCTTGCCCAAGGATATTTGGCATGCAGCCAGGAGGCAGCCTGGGATCGAACCACCGACCTTCTGATTAGTGGCTGACCTGCTCTGCCACCTGAGCTACAGCCACCCCATCATCTAATGGGACGTTATTGTGTTAAAGGGTTTAAAAGGGGTTTCCAGTTACATTATTAATTCACAGTGTAAATTTCCTGCAGAAGTCTAAATCACACATAAGGAGTCTCGCCCAAAACTTTCATTAGTGGCGTGTTGGCAGTGAAACCAGGCAAACCACAACAAGGAGAATGAGCCCTTAGCTTGGATAGTGATGGTGGTGTATTCATGATAAAAACTTCTTTATTTAAAAAAGTACCACCTCAGTTTTATCAGAAAGATTATGTATGAACTTTTGTTGTCTGTAGATATGTGGGAACTTTTCAGGTGCTATAATTTGCAGACTTGCTACAAATATTGCCATATGAGTATCTAGAGTGAGGGTACTCATTGAGCCAGAGCAGATGCAACTTAAGCAGGAAAGGGCTGCTGGTAAGCCCATGTGAATGTTTGGATACTTTTTTAAATTTCTAATGGGCTCCTCCTGTGTTCTGAACATTTCAGCTGTCTGTACAATAGATATAATCTGTGCAAAGATGATCTGAGCCTCTGGGTGTCCTGCTTGCTCTGCTTAGGTCATGACATGCAGCACCATCTCGTGACGAGACTCCTCTTGGCTTCCTACCAACGCCCTGCAGACTGAAGCCATGTGTCTGCTCGCTTGTCTGTGAATAAGCGCTCCCCGCTGCCTTCGCCTTCACTCGGTCTTTTTACTCTTTCTCCGTCATCTGCTTCGTGTCTCCCACATCTCGCACTCCGCTTGTCGGTTCTCCTCATCCCCGTTCTACTTTGGAACCAAGTTCTCTTGCTCTGCTTTTTGATTTGTTTAATTTTTACCCTTTCCCTTCACTGCCTGCCGTAGATGTCATTGTTCTTTTTGAGAGTTTCTCCTTAGCTACCCTCTCTTTCTGTCTTTTCTCCTTCCCGCTCTTTGCTGAGACCCCACACCCATTATGACTAGCCTAGATGATGAGGGACAGTGTGCTCCCAGGGTCTCGTGAATGAGGGAAAGCAAATGCTGACAAACCATGTATCAGAGTTTTGTAAGCAGAAGAAGACTCATCCAGAAAAAAAACAAACTCCACGCATCGTTTACTTTATAAACTGCCCAACATTCATTCGCTCAATAATTCAAGAGTACCACTAGCAAGGGTGAGTCAGTAGCTGGAGGGAATTGGTTTAAACTGCAAATTCAGATGGTTTCTCATGAACTTAAGTTGAACTTGCGGTTTCACACATATCCTGAGAAAGCCTTCATACTCAGGAATACGTCCTTTACTTAATGTTAAGACGTTTCTAATAATGTTTACAGAGCCGATGTGCTAAAATGCTCATGAATAATTGCTCGTCCTGCGGCCCTGAGAACGAGTTACTCCAACTAAGATGCAACACATCTCGGCATGTTAGAGAATGCATAAATCATAACTGCTGTGATCGGCTGTGGCTCGTGGATTTTTTTCTTTTGGGGGGGGGAGTAAAGATAAAGAAGATGACATCATACTTGACAGAAAAAGACAAGAGGTGAAGAAAACTGTGGTAAATTGTCAACTGGGTCACGCTTGTGTAGCGTGCTGGCTTCTGAAACCAACTTGATGTTACGGCAAGGAGGGAGGCATCAGTGTGGAGAAGCACATGGCAAAAACTGGGAATGACAGAATTGTAGATGTTTTAGTCCTCTGTGTGGACTAATAGTAGCCCTCATGGCTGCATAACCCTCCCATCGTATCACCCAGACAGATTAAAGAAACTAACCCACCTACCCCCCACAACCTGCAGCCCGTCACCCTGGACCTGAATGTGAGCACAGAGGGACTCACAGTCAGCATGCACACACTTACTATACTGTAGAAACACATATAGATAAGGACACATGCACATAATTTCAATTAAAAGATAGCATTCACGTCTTCAACAGCTCACCTTCCAATCATAGTAGAGTGCTGCTGCACAGCAGCCTCCAGGAGGCGCTCTAGGATGGTCCATTCTCCCATGGTTGGAGTCAGGAGGCATCCACTGGGCACAGAAAGTCAGGACTGACCCCACTTCAGGTGGGCTTCCCAGACAGCTGGGGTTCAAGTCAATCAATCAATCAATCAATCAAAGCTTTATTCGTCCTTGTCTCTCAGTGTTCAAGTCCACTTGTTAGGTTGAGTTGAGGTAGGGAGTGGCTTCAGGTGGCTGGTTTGGTATAGAGAAGTCAGGAACCTCAGTGACACCTCATTGTAAACTCCGTGTCTTCTATTAAATGTGCTGTCCGCCACGCTTTCCTCACACCACTAACTGTGACTCCTGACTCCGCGTGTGCGATTCGCCTTCCATGCACTTCTTCACGTGAACGTGTCTTCCTTCTCCTCTCCTCTGGGCTACCCCGGCTCTGTTTACCTCCTAAAACAGCTGGTGTGTCCTATGTTCTCACACCAACACTCGCACACACCTGCTCTGACAGAGACCCGAGCCTCTCGTCTACTTCTGCTGACTTTTGCGGAGCGGCCGTAGTTTGTGCAAACAGACATCCATCGCTCGCACACTAACACTACGCCCTCGTACGCTCGTTCTTTGACAGCATCTTGTAGTAACTCCGGCCGGGCAGAGGTCCATACACTCATGTGAGCCTGAGCAGCCAGGGGTTTCTGCGTGTTCTCCTCTCCTCCATCCTGTTTCTCTGTCCACTCTTCAGGCTGTTTTTCGAGGGATTCCTTCTCCTCCTCCTCTCTGTTGCTCCTTCCTTCCCTCCTGCTTTGGTTCAGGCAGAGCAGCACTGTAGCATCGCACTCTTCCTCCTCCTTCCCTCTGCTAGAAACCGTGCCGGAGTCGCTGGGTTATCCAGTTCCTCCCTGCCTCTCTCTCTCTCTGTTTGTTTCTGTCAGCGTGCTTTACGAGGCAGCGCTCCTTTCCTTTCTTCCCTTCATCTTGTTTTTTTCCTTCCCACTTGGTTTCTCTCTGTGTGCGCCCTCCACCTGCCTCCGTCTCTCTCCCTCTGTCTCTCTGAGCCAGTAGGCAGCCAGACCGAGCGTGTGTCTAGAGGATTAGAGCGAGGAATCATCTCTCTGCTCCTCCCCCCTCTGGCTCCCTCTCACTCACTCTCCATCACCGTGTTTATCCCCCCCACCCCACCCCACCCCTCCCCATCATACCATACAAACAGTTTTTCACTCTTCCGCCACACACGATTTTCTCCTGCATTTACATTTTTGCCATCCATTGTGTTCTCGCGTCTGTGCAGTGATACCTACTGTACACTGCAGACGGAGACATTAGAGGCAGTGTCACGCCGAGGCTATGCAAGGATACTGAGGCGACACAGGGGAAGTGTGTGACAGAGCGAGAACACGATGGAAGCGCTCCATGTGTGTGTTTGTGTGTGTGAGATACTCACTCAAACACACCATCAGTAATTATGCGAGTAAATCACGCATGACCAAACATCTAGGTGTTTTCATTATCAGTGATTCTTCCCGTTGTTGCTCTTTTTTTTTTTAACAAATGCATTAATCATCATTAAATGTCACAGAGCAGATGTTGCAAAGAGGCACTGTAGTACTCTGTTTCATGATCTACGGTGATAAATAATAATTCAGATATTATGTAATATGCTGCTAGTAAGGCTTTTAAATACTACCTGGACAATAGTCTATAAGGGATATACATTAGATATATTTCGCAGTGGTAATATAAATATTAATGTGATATAAATATTAGTCAATAATGAGGAATTTCAGTATTTGCAAATAAGATGTCACATCTTGTACCTTCTGATATTTTTATTACATCCATTTTCCACAGGCTTAATGTGGAAAAATTGTGTGTTTAAGCACTTTTAAAGATGATAGAAAGCCAGAAAAGAACAAAATCAAAACAAACGAGTGTTGATATTTCACATTCAGGGCATCCCTACTCAGTATTACAGAAAAAATATGAATCCCGAATCTAGCACAAAGGATAGGGTCCTCCTTTGGCTATTTTGCTCGAACAATCCCATATTTAGTTTGCAATGACATTAAAAACAAAAACTTGAAAATATTTGACTTTTTTTTTATGTTTAATATTAAAATATTTGACTTTCAGCTCCTCAGGACACATTTCCTGTAGTTTCAGAGACAGTGCTGAAAAGGTGCTATGCTCCCATAAACTTGATTAAAAGGTATATTTACAGTATGGTACAAAAAGCAGTATGTTTCTATGGCTAGTTTCCCCTTCAGAATAAGTGAGTACTGGGACTGAAAACACCTGGATTCAAAGATTGATAGATGTCGACTTCAGTCCATATATTTTGTGTGAGTTAGGAGAGCTTCTGTGTTGATTTGACAGGTGCTCTGACACACAGATTGTACATTCTAAACACAACAAACGTATATGATTTTTCAGCACTGCTTCCTTGTCTGAAGTGTATCTTGTTTTGGGGTCATTCTGGGATCTTTATATCCCTGTATCCTGCATCACAGAGCTCAGTGCGTCCACGTGCCTCTGCGTGTGCTGCGTGTACGCAGGAGGATACTGGGCCGCCCCCCCCCCCAAAAAATAAGAAAGAAAAAAAAGAGCACGAGAGAGGGAGGGGAAAAAAATGCCTGTCACTTTGCAGCAAACAAGCCTGAGATCACTTGACAACGTTGACTCACACACACATATACACACTGTGGCATCTCCATGCAGTGCAGCTGAGTGTTTTAGAGGCTTCCACTGTTACTCGCTGGCTCTGCAGACCGGAGGAATAGTAATCTATTCTGAAGGAGGTAATGAGTGACTGCGCACACACGTAATCCCTCCTACTCCTCATGCCAACACAATCTGGCAGCACCATGTCTCACACGTGAAGAGAGGAGGGCAAACGGGAGGGGAGCAAACAACTTGGCTGCAGTCGGTCACTGGCATGAGTGCAGGAGAAAACACTAATATCCTTATATGGTGATGTGCGCGCTTTTGTTTTGACTAAAACAATGAAATTAGTTTGGAAACAGCTTGGTGACAAATTTTTATGTTGATTAGCCACGGTATGTTTATGTGCAGTTGGTGATAGCGTTGTAGAGCTGCAGGCCTCACCATAGGCCTGATTTATCAAATCTCAGTTCTCCAGACCTGTCACCTCCCATGAAGGCCTACAGATTTGGTGTTATATGTCAAAATGCCTCAATTTTTTTGATACAACCTACCAAATACTTAAAAAAAAAAACCCAAAAAAAACCCCCCAGCAACATCCACAAAAATATCTGTACAACAAATTATTTGATAAAATTACTTCTGGCCCAGTATCTCGTAAAAACTTTAAATATAGAACGAGGGGTTGGAGACGAGCTGTGGCTTTATGAGTCAGCAGGTTAATTCATCAGCAGGTAATTTGGCGTCATCACCACTAATAAGTGCTCAAACGAGCATAGCCCAGGATCAGGTGCTCAGTTTGTCTTGAGAGGGAGGAGGGACAGCTCAACCGACTAGCATGTGGTTGGGAGCCCTTTTGTGGACACTGAAGGTAAAGACTACAATTTCACACTGATTAACAGATAAGAAGCTTTGGAGCAACTCCAGGGACCATGGGGCTTAGGGGACGGGGCGTGGGTGTCTGTGTGTGTGCATGCAGGTCCTTGTTCACGCCAGTGGGACACTGAAGGCAATTATGGTTTTAAGCCAGCGGGATGGAATCAATTATCACATGCCAACTTCCTCAAGCCCATCTGTTTGTTTTTTTTAAACCCAATATTAAAAAAAAAAAGAAAAAGAAATGCATTAATCTACTTCAGTTAAGCTCAGCTCAATCAACTAATGTGAGGATTTTAAAAAGACATACTTTGTTTCTATTGTGTACCCTTAACTTTGTATGCTGCAAATTGTTATATAATGTGGGCATCCTAGCATCTAAAGCAGAGTGTATTAACTATTTGTGAAAACAGACTAAATGATGCAATCTCATTTGAGCAGCTTCTATGATGGACTTGTGTAATCAATATATAAAAACAAACAAGCACAGAAAAATGTTTAGGTGTGTGAGTATGGCATAATCTTAAGCAATGAGCTGACATATTGCCATTACCACTACAGGGTTTAACCCTTCATTAACCTAGTGTACTCTTGTATGAGCAGCGTAGTGACACACTGACAGCTGGACTCGACCATTTACTACAAACCCTTTGATCGTGCCCTGATAGGCATGACATTATGTAACACAAACACACAATGATACAGTAATCTGTATTTAACTGAAAGAAATTATAGAAACACTGCATGGCAGATGCACTACAGGAAACAATTAAAACTCATATCCGGCACTCTTGGTCAGAGTTTATATATCACTGCTGCAGGTGACATCAGTCTGAAAGGGCCCAGCAGGCCCTCAGCAGTCATTATGTCGTATATACACAGTTCCATTATTCTGCACTGGTGGTTTAAAAAGTCTCCCAGCTTCTTGCGTTCAGTCCCGTGATGTGTAGGTCGGCATCAACTAATCTCCTTGAAAGCCCTCTTCTCCACATACTTCACCTTGAGTCTTCTCTTGAACCTAGGAGGGAGAGGGTGGAAACTCATGTTATTCACTACACACCTTATGAATTCACACATCACTCTGGGCCTTTGATGAGATGTTATGTAAGAGCGAAGCAGAGGTCCTTACTTGGCTCTTTCTCTGGGTTCAATAAGGTTTCTCTTCTGCAGACTCTTGAAGCGGTCCATGAGCACGCTGCCCTCTGGCTGTGGAGTCGCAACATTACACAAAGAGAAATAGTCAAAACAAAGCCATGTGACACAAATGTCACGCTGCTCTCACTGGATATGCAATTCCCACGTGCATCATAAAATCCTATTCTCATCACAAAGACCGATTTAAGTATTATTCAAAGACATAATTGGGGGAGATAAGAGGGAAGGACTGGGAATTTTCCACCAGCAATTACATCAAATGAAACTAATGATCCCTGTGGGGAAAGCGAGTCAGCACAGTATGAGAGAATGGGATAAAGCTTTGAATAGTGGAGAAGTGCTGAAGATAATACAGCAGCCAAATTAGCCAAAACCCATTACAGATAAACTGTGTCCTTGCTCACGGAGGTCAAAGTGCTTCTGAAGTACCTTGAGTTGTCGCAGGGAGCCGGCTAGCTCGTCGCTCAACTGAACCTCCATGTCCTGAGGCTGGAACCTGTGAAGAAATATATAAAGCAAACATTAAAGACGTGGATAGAAAAGGCTATTTATAGCCAAAAATGACCCCTGCTGAGACAATGTTGGCCACTACCAACAGAAAATTGAGCTGGGGCGAGGTGATGTGACTTGTCATGCTAGTTTTGTTTAGTTAAAAACAATATTTTGATTTCATAGCTATCAGGAATAGCAGCCATTACTAGAGTGCACTGAAGCTGTTGTACAACTTTACAGGATTACAGTTCTGTCCCCATTAGCAGCTGTGACTGAAGGAGAAAACCCAGATGAGCAATAAAGAGTCTAAGTGTTCAAACTTCCCTTGTCATAATCAGATTATTATTATTTTTTTTTTTTATTTCACAACAACAGCTGTCAAAGAAACAAAGAAATAATATTTCGTATGTCATACGAAATAATAAAAACTTTAAAAAAAAAAAAAGAAAAAAGAAAACCTGTCATTTAAACCCATTTTGCACCTCAGACTGTATAAAAGTTGTTAAAACTCTGGAGCACGTAAGTATGAGTGTGTAAAAAAACATGTTAGGCTTGTACTTGAGTTTGCCGAGTCGCCTGGGCTGAGCTTTCTGGGCCTCCTCCTTGGCCTTGCGTCGTTTCTGTCTGATCTGGGTCGTCTCTTCCTGCTGTTTGATCGAGGTCTTTATGGAGCGAAGCTGGAAGAGCTGCTGTTGCTGCTCAGTCTGTCGCCTCTCTGTCAACCGCTGCTGCTCCTATATTAGGGTTCAAAAGAGAGCCATGAGTGGACTGTGTTACATACACGCATGTTTTATCCCCTTCAGATTTCAGGTTAACTATTTACAAGTGTTGAAGTCATCAGATTACGTTTGAGCTGTTTGTTCTGACTCTTCTTTTGGCTGCCTATTTAGGGGGTCACCACAGCAGATCACCTGCCTCTCACGCCCTCCTCTGTCACACTGCCCCTCTGCATATTCATCTGCATTAAATCCATGAATCTCTGGTCATCCTTTGTCCAGTGTATCCACTGTCCCTCTGTACATGTCCAAATGATCTCTGCCTTGCCTCTAACTTTGGCTCCAAATTGCTCAACCTAAGCTGCTTTCTGATGTACTCACGTCTAACCCATCTGTTCTGACTGGTGTGTTTATATCAAGTACTGTTATACTGTTTAAGAGATATTGTATACTTTATAAAAATGATTAATTTGGAGTCTTAGGCAGTGAGATAAATGTTTAAAATGTGAGTGGAATGATAATATGGGTAATAGGAGGTGAGCTTGTTAGACTAACTTTAAAACTTCAGTTTCCATTAGTTTTTTCTACTCTTGGTCCCGTATGGTTTCAGGGAGAGCAGATATTGCCAGCTGCGTCCGTGAGTATTGAAGTCCCACCCACCACTAACTGAACTAAATATTCTTACACAGACATCAGTGTATCCTCCAGTGAAAAATCTTAATACAATAAAATGCAATTAATGAGTTTTCAGTGGAACTTTTTGGCTTTTCACTGTAGGCACACATTCATCAGCCCAATAGTGACTCCATTAGGTGCCCTTAATAAGCCACGACAGTGAGCATGTATACAGAAGGACCACCCAAGTGGAAAGAAGCAGTCCTTAACAAACCCGTCCTTTACCAACAGTGGCAAATCAAAATGTGTGCTGTGAAAATCATTGCACTTTGGGTTTTGTGCAATCTTTTTGCAGATGTATGAAGGCTTCTTAGGGTCAGGGTCACTGTAATTTGGGATGTTTTAAACCTTGTAGCCGTACCTTCATTTTTTCTGCCTTCTCTCTCTTTCTCTGTCTTTCAGTCTTCTTGTCGGCCACTGCGATGGCTCCCACTGCCACTTCCTCCCCATCCTCTTTTGGAGCATCTTTTTCTTCCTCCTCTTCACTCTCCTCTACCAAGCCTTCTACCTGCTCACGGAGGATTGTCTCCTGAAAAACGCAATAACGCACAATAGAATTGAAAAAAGTCAAAGACACATTCATCAGCAGCACCAAAAACAAAGTGAAAGATGAAGGCGAGCTAGAGGAATTGTCAGCTGTACCTCTGTAGCTGTGTCTGCTTTGTTGTAAGCCAGCTGTCTCTCTAGTTTGTCTTCTACCTTCTTCTTTTTCAACTCCACCTCATGGGCTTCCCTGAGCAATTCCTGCATTCAGAAGAGAGAGATGAACATTTGTTAATTACCAGCTGCAGCTTTATAATAATCTAAGTCAGTGGTTGTTAGGCTGGGGCCATAGTTTCAAAGTCACCTTGCTCTAAATACTGTTTCCATTCAAAAATTTGCCTACATAAAAGTTACCATGTTTATTTTTTGCACCAAAGAGCACTAATATTAAATTATTAACAGTTATGCAACACTTTAATCTTTTTCGGCAATTACATTTCAATATGTAGGATCAGTAACTACACCCAAAGATGCAGGTTTTTAATTTACCTGGTGGGAGAAAAAGTCTGGGTTGTAGGACCCTCCCGGAGCGATCACCTCTACAGCCGGGAGCACAGACGGCTTCTCGTTCAGCTTCTCTGGACGCTGAAATATCAAAATACCACACTTCAACAAAATCAAACAAATATATTTTTATACACTGATTCGAATCAATTAAAGCCCTCCCCCTATCTTACACGTAAGGGTTCTGAAAAGTTACAGCCTATGCCAAACAGTTACCCCCCCCCCCCACAGAAAACACTGCTGCCAACCCGCTTATCACACTGCTGTAGTCAAGTTATATTATTTATCTACACTGCCATGTAACACACTGCCGTGATGTCAAACCAGTATCTCTGCACACAATGAATGAATGAGCAGCTTCCTCTACTACAACCTTAATACGTTCTGTAATTATATGAAAGCGTGAATACATGGGGTCCATGCACATCTATGCAAATTAACACCAAGCTGAACCTATTCTAACCCCCCAAAATAAGGCAATTAGTAGGTCGTGTAAATGAGCATAATTGGAGCACTTCAGACAGCATGATTAATCTTAGTCAACTGTTATTCTCACCTTGACAAGTTTCTTGCGCGTCTGTTGAAGATACCAGGGTTCGCCCAAATCTTTGGCTGTAATTGAAATTTGGGGGGGGGGGGGGGGGGGGGGTTATACACAGCATTCCAATAAAATGTGTCAAAACTTCCACATTTTCTAAATTAACAACAGATATTGGAAAAATCAAACCACACCCCTGTGCCAGTCTTGCAAGTTGTCAACACAGCTGCAGGGAAAGCAGCTGTTAGACAGCAAAGCAGCATGTTAAAGTATCCCTCCACCTCAGCTGGAACATTTCCTTTGGCTGACCTAAACTGGAACTTCATAATACATGTACAATAACACTGGCATACTGCAATCAACTCTAAACAAGCCAGCACTAAAACCTACACAGGGGTGTCGAACTCCAGGCCTCGAGGGCCGGTGTCCCGCAGGTTTTAAATCTCACCCTGAGTCAACACACCCGAATCAAATGATTAGTTCATTACCAGGTTTCTGGAGAACTTCCAGACATGTTGAGGTAATTTAGCCATTTAAATCAGCTGTTTTGGGTCAAGGACACATCTAATACCTACAGGACACCGGCCCTCAAGGCCTGTAGTTCGACACCTGTGACCTACAGCTTCCTCCTCTGGGTTCCCCTAATCACATCAGCTGTTATGGACAAACATTCTGTGCCACAGAAATCTTTAAATGAGTATTCACTCACACGGTGCCCATATCACTGATGGCTACCTGCTCTATGGATACCCAGCTTAATATTAGTCAATAGCTATACCCAAACCTAGAAATGCATGCAAACACATTTCAGGTTCATGCTTGCTTATAGCTTATCCTTCACATATAAACTACCAGAATGTAAACAAGATACAGATATCCACAGTTCTGCATGAACCCCGAGTCTCAGAGCCATGTGAAAGTGTTAAATCACTGCTGAATCCATCAAAAATCAATGAAGTGCTCTGGCACCTTTACCCTTGAAGCCATTAACAACTTCTATAAAGTTACAGAAACCAGTGAACCATCAAAATATGTCAGGTGGATCTCGTGCTGTAGATTTGAGTAGAAGCATGAAACAAATAGAACTGTCAGTGACTGCATCACTGGCTGCACCACTGCGAGAAAATCTTAGGCAAAAGGTTTTTTGTTTTTTAATCTCAGAGTAGACAGTAGATATAATCTGATATGTATAAGATGCATCCTCAGGTCCCAGACGACTGTTCACACAACAATCAGCTGAGCTCCATGTTAGTCTTCACATTCCCAAGAAGGAAATACTGGGAGCGCAAGGATGGGATCATCATTGGATGTACATAAATGAACACACAAAACTCACTCTCTTGTCCCCAAATGTCATAAAAATCTCTCTCTGGGTTGTTGTTGGCCTCAGTTTCTGTCTTTTTGCTCGTCCTGTCGACAACGGTTCTATTCAGCAGACGCTTCTTGCTCCGTGGGACCACGCCGTTGGCTGCCAGCTTCTCCGCTCTCTCGGCAGTGCGACGAAGTTTCTTGGCATTTGGCTTCTGGTAGGCCAGCACACTAGTGGGGGGGTGGGGTGGAAGAGGAAGCAGAAGAGATGATTATTTGATTACATGCGGAAGAAGGATGCAAAAGAAATGGAAGTGTTAGAGCAGAATCTCCTCTCCTGGTGTGTTTTTATATCCTCAGATCCCAGGACACTGTTCACATAACAGTCTCCTGAGCTCCTGTGAACTGTCTTCACATTCCCATGAAGGAAATACTGGGAGCGCAAGGATGAGATCATCACAGGACACACACAGTCCTCCACATTAAGCCAAATAAATATTCTTAAAACATAGGTTTATATTCTACAAATTGTCTCCTGAATTTCTAAATGAAGGTGTTTATTATTAAGGGGGGAAAAAAATCCAAACCTACATTGTCCCGCGTGAAAAAGTGACTGCCTCCTTAACCTAATAACTGTTTGGGTCACCCTTAGCAGCAACAACTGCAATCAAGTGTTGGGATAACTGGAATTTTGGCCCGCTCATCTTTGCACACTTATAACTGAGCCACACTGGGGGGTTTTCGAGCATAATTGCCTTTCTAAGATCATGCCACAGCATCTCAATTGGGTTCCAGTCAGGACTTTGACTAGGCCAATCTAAAGTTGTCTTTTTGTTTTCCTTAAGCCATTCACAGGTGAAGTCGTCAGTCCACACAGTATTTTCCCAAAAGTCTTGAAGATAAAGATGTTTTCTTGCAAAACTGAGACCACCCTTTATGTTCCTTTTGCTCAGCAGTGGTTTTCATCTTGGAACTCTGCCATACAGCCCTTTTTTGCCCAGTCTCTTTCTTATGGTGGAGTCATTGACACTGACTGTAACTAAGGCAGGTGAGGCCTGCAGTTCTTCGGATGCTGTTCTGGAGTTTTTTGTGACCTCTTGGATGAGTCATTGCTGCACTTTTGGAGTCATTTTGACTGACCAGGCACTCCTGTGAAGGAGTTCCATGTTTTTGCCATTTGTGGATAATGGCTCTCAACGTGGTTTGCTGGAGTCCCACAGCTTTAGAAAGGGCTTTATAAAATTTTCCAGACTGACAGATCTCAATTACTTTGTCATTTGTTCCTGAATTTCCTTGGCATGATGTCTTTCAAGGATCTTTTGATCTACGCCACAAGCAGGTCCTATTTCAATGATTTCTTGACTGAGAATAGGAGTGGCAGTAATCAGGCCTGGGTGTGGCTAGAGAAATTGAACACAGCTTTGCAAAGATGCAATACACCAATTTATGTTACAAAAGGAGGGGACAATCACTTTTTCCACATAGGACCATGTAGGTTTTGAATTTCTTTTCCCCCTTAATAATTAACACCTTCAGTTAAAATCTGCATCGTGTTTACGTGCATCATTTTTGTCTAATACTTACATTTGTTTGATGATCTAAAACATTTAAGTGTGATAAACAAAAAACTGGAAATCAGACAAACAATTTAAAACAGATTCAAAGGGGGGATGGGGGGGTGTCACACTCAGTGAGTAGGACTATATGCCCAGACCTTGGTCCCAAGGCCCTTTGCTGTGTGTCTTCCCTGACGCTCCCACACTTGTCTACTCTTCACTACTGTGCCACTTAATAAAGGCAAAAATGCCCCCCAAAAAATACTGTTGAAAGACCACAGATTCAAGGATCAGAGAGACTAGGATTACTGACTCTTTAGGCGGTGCAACAAGGGAGTCATGCTGAAGGATCAGGTCTATCCTCAGAGGACGCGATGACTTCCCTTTCCTCTTCTTCCCCTTGACTGGTTCTGCAGCTTCTTCACAGAGGAAACAAAATTTCAGATTTACCAACTTGTTCAGGTGCATTTTTTAAACAAAATAATAGAAATAAGAGGATAGAAATAAAGTGCTTTAGATGACAGGGAAACAAGTTTACCTTTCTCTTCAACTTTCTTCGGCTGTCCAACATCCAAAAAGAACAAACTGTCATCTGATTTCTCACATAGCAAACCCCTGAAATCCAAAAAGATGCCATTATGTCATACGTATAATTTAAAAGACAGATTTTCAACTACAACAATTATTCAACAGTGTCATGTATGCTGTGGACAGTGGAGAAAAACAAAGTCCATCACAGGGGTTTTTAAGCAGACTAAAAACCACCAAAGTCAATAACAGTAAACGCTCACATTGCAAGACCACAAACCAACACGTCTGTTTATTTTTGGCCGACAGCAGGTTTGAAACTATCAAGTCATTACAAACCATGATAGTGACGAAATAAAAGTCCCACGACAGAAGCAACTTCATCCTTGTAATGTTTAAAACGGATATGTTCTGAGACCATGATTATTATCAACTGAAAGGTAAACACAGCACATTTTTATCTGCCCAATATAAATCTAGGGGTAAAGGTGAGCAGAAATACTAGTATCAGATATAATAGTTGACAATTTCTGTTTTTAATTTTAGACTTAAAATACACATTTTCAACACGTCTCACTGGCTGTTAACTCACCCCGTGGTCCTCTCTTGATGCCTGACGTCTTCTAGAAACTCCTCTACGTCCTGTACGTCACTGTATTTGTTCCAGTTCTTCTTCTTATTCTTGTTCACACGCTTTCTCCGACTGCTGACCAGGTCTGTAGGGGTTACTTTGGGGTTTAAAGTTAAAAAACCTGGCTGTGAGATCGCCACGCGCTTCAATCTCCTGGCAGCCGCCATGTTGGAGGACTAGTGGGGGAGGGAGAAGCGCGTTTCTTCTTCTTTTGTATGCGGGAACCACAGTTTGGCGCCACCAGCCGGACTGGCAGAGTAAACGCTATTAAACTGCTTTTATAACTAACTTAATGAAAAAGTAGTTCTGCTTTTCACTGCATTGTTTACAAGATTAAGATGAGATTTGTTTATATATTTTACAAACTCACCATATTGTAGGACTGGCTCTAATGTAAAATATATATATTTATATTTGTATAATATTAACAGTTTAATTACACTGCTTTTACATTTTTATTTTGAGAAATAATATAAAATAAACAGCAAATATAGCTCTAAAGGGCTGAAAGACTGAATATCACTGTTTCTGCAATGACTCTTGAATGCTGATGGTGCTTCAGTCTCCCTTTTCCTGTAATGGGCGTTTGGTTTAAACACTTCTCTAATAATTACTTTAACCAACAAAAAGGTCAAAAATCAGCTTGGGGAAAAACTTGTTGCGGGACGTTGCTGGTGAAGGTGAT